>NW_026912057.1:300000-496000 GCF_963662255.1 Cinclus cinclus | reverse complement strand
CTGCCCGTGGCCAAAGGCTGCTTCTTCCACCTTCACTGTGGCAGAGCTTTTGCGGAACAGAGAGGGCATTCTTCCAGTGCGTGTTCTCCAAGGAGCTGTGAAACAGAGCCTAGCACGCTGTCTCGCTGATACTGGCTTTCGGCAAGCAGGCGTGCCGCACCGCCTACATTCTGCACTCTGGCAGCCTAGTTGCCAGCTTTCGGCAGCTGCTGTCCTAGCAAGGAAGCTCAGGAAGTCAAAGCCAGTGCCGGGTGGCACCTTTCTGCTTTGCCCACCTAAGCGGCGTCACGCTCCCACGGATACGGTGTCCTTTCCCTCTGCACTGCGTCTGCCGAGTTGCTCTCTGCCTCTCGGAGCATAAGGGCAAAGGACAATGTTTTCCACAGCAGGGTAGAAATGGCATTGCTAGCAGGAAAGCTAGATGCCTTGGAACTGTCCCCTTAGCCCTTGCCACTCACTTCAGGCTCGTACGCTGAGCAGAACAGCCTGCTGTTCTGAAGCTTCGCTGGCTGCCCTTCGTGACCAGCTGCGCTTTCCTACCCAAGGAGGCGAAGCGCCGTCTACTTCTCGCACCGAGCACGCTGCTCCTGGCTTTCGCTTCTGCCGCAACGAGCTCGCTACGTGCACTTTTCTTCTCAACCCTGTGCGCCCTTGCGTTCTGCCTTTCTTGTCTCTTGAATGGAGACGGAAAGCTTCTCGGCTACATCTCACCTAGAACAACTGCGGCTACACATTAAGCTCGCCCGGAACGCCCTGCTGAAACTTGCCTTCTGGCACCACATTCACGGGGCAGCCGTCTTTCTTCGGCCACCTGCCAAGTGGCCCCATATCGCCGCGCTCGTTGCACTCCGCTTGTCAGATTGGCTTACCGCGGCGCTGATTTCAGCCTGGCCAAATACTAGCGCTGCGGAGAGCTGTCTCGCAGACAAGAATGTTCCAGCATAGAAATTTGTCCTGCAATGTTCCCTCCTCTTTTCCCACATTGTGTTGCTCTGATGAATGCCTTGAGCATGGAACGACTTAAGCCAGCAAGTATTCCTCGCCGGCCACCTCTCGCTGTGCAAGATGTATGCCGTGGACCCTTTGAACGCTGCCAAGCAAAAAGCAGAGCAGTGACCAGAAAAGCGAGGAGAGAGCATGCACGAAGCACACTAGTTCTGTCTAGTGCTTTCCGTGCAGAGAGGCGGCAAAGCTGAATGCCGTGTCCGAGCTTCACAACTCGCTGGAGCACAGGAAGGCAAGAATGAAGAGGCAGAACACAGCCTTGGTTTCAGCAGCTTCCGGGACTGCAAAAGTTCAGCAATAGCTCTGTCAAAGCAGAACTCGGCTGAGAATGCTCTCGCAGCTTGGGAAAGTTAGGCGCAGCTGTTGACCAGCTCTGCCCGTGGCCACAGGCTGCTTCTTCCACCTTCACTGTGGCAGAGCTTTTGCGGAACAGAGAGGGCATTCTTCCAGTGCGTGTTCTCCAAGGAGCTGTGAAACAGAGCCTAGCACGCTGTCTCGCTGATACTGGCTTTCGGCAAGCAGGCGTGCCGCACCGCCTACATTCTGCACTCTGGCAGCCTAGTTGCCAGCTTTCGGCAGCTGCTGTCCTAGCAAGGAAGCTCAGGAAGTCAAAGCCAGTGCCGGGCGGCACCTTTCTGCTTTGCCCGCCTAAGCGGCGTCACGCTCCCACGGATACGGTGTCCTTTCCCTCTGCACTGCGTCTGCCGAGTTGCTCTCTGCCTCTCGGAGCATAAGGGCAAAGGACAATGTTTTCCACAGCAGGGTAGAAATGGCATTGCTAGCAGGAAAGCTAGATGCCTTGGAACTGTCCCCTTAGCCCTTGCCACTCACTTCAGGTTCGTACGCTGAGCAGAACAGCCTGATGTTCTGAAGCTTCGCTGGCTGCCCTTCGTGACCAGCTGGGCTTTCCTACCCAAGGAGGCGAAGCGCCGTCTACTTCTCGCACCGAGCACGCTGCTCCTGGCTTTCGCTTCTGCCGCAACGAGCTCGCTACGCGCACTTTTCTTCTCAACCCTGTGCGCCCTTGCGTTCTGCCTTTCTTGTCTCGTGAATGGAGACGGAAAGCTTCTCGGCTACAACTCGCCTAGAACAACTGCGGCTACACATTAAGCTCGCCCGGAACGCCCTGCTGAAACTTGCCTTCTGGCACCACATTCACGGGGCAGCCGTCTTTCTTCGGCCACCTGCCAAGTGGCCCCATATCGCCGCGCTCGTTGCACTCCGCTTGTCAGATTGGCTTACCGCGGCGCTGATTTCAGCCTGGCCAAATACTAGCGCCGCGGAGAGCTGTCTCACAGACAATAATGTTCCAGCATAGAAATTTGTCCTGCAATGTTCCCTCCTCTTTTCCCACATTGTGTTACTCTGATGAATGCCTTGAGCATGGAACGACTTAAGCCAGCAAGTATTCCTCGCCGGCCAGCTCTCGCTGTGCAAGATGTATGCCGTGGACCCTTTGAACGCTGCCAAGCAAAAAGCAGAGCAGTGACCATAAAAGCGAGGAGAGAGCATGCACGAAGCACACTAGTTCTGTCTAGTGCTTTCCGTGCAGAGAGGCGGCAAAGCTGAATGCCGTGTCCGAGCTTCACAACTCGCTGGAGCACAGAAAGCCAAGAATGAAGAGGCAGAACACAGCCTTGGTTTCAGCAGCTTCCGGGACTGCAAAAGTTCAGCAATAGCTCTGTCAAAGCAGAACTCAGCCGAGAATGCTCTCGCAGCTTGGGAAAGTTAGGCGCAGCTGTTGACCAGCTCTGCCCGTGGCCACAGGCTGCTTCTTCCACCTTCACTGTGGCAGAGCTTTTGCGGAACAGAGAGGGCATTCTTCCAGTGCGTGTTCTCCAAGGAGCTGTGAAACAGAGCCTAGCACGCTGTCTCGCTGAAACTGGCTTTCGGCAAGCAGGCGTGCCGCACCGCCTACATTCTGCACTCTGGCAGCCTAGTTGCCAGCTTTCGGCAGCTGCTGTCCTAGCAAGGAAGCTCAGGAAGTCAAAGCCAGTGCCGGGCGGCACCTTTCTGCTTTGCCCGCCTAAGCGGCGTCACGCTCCCACGGATACGGTGTCCTTTCCCTCTGCACTGCGTCTGCCGAGTTGCTCTCTGCCTCTCGGAGCATAAGGGCAAAGGACAATGTTTTCCACAGCAGGGTAGAAATGGCATTGCTAGCAGGAAAGCTAGATGCCTTGGAACTGTCCCCTTAGCCCTTGCCACTCACTTCAGGCTCGTACGCTGAGCAGAACAGCCTGCTGTTCTGAAGCTTCGCTGGCTGCCCTTCGTGACCAGCTGCGCTTTCCTACCCAAGGAGGCGAAGCTCCGTCTACTTCTCGCACCGAGCACGCTGCTCCTGGCTTTCGCTTCTGCCGCAACGAGCTCGCTACGCGCACTTTTCTTCTCAACCCTGTGCGCCCTTGCGTTCTGCCTTTCTTGTCTCGTGAATGGAGACGGAAAGCTTCTCGGCTACAACTCGCCTAGAACAACTGCGGCTACACATTAAGCTCGCCCGGAACGCCCTGCTGAAACTTGCCTTCTGGCACCACATTCACGGGGCAGCCGTCTTTCTTCGGCCACCTGCCAAGTGGCCCCATATCGCCGCGCTCGTTGCACTCCGCTTGTCAGATTGGCTTACCGCGGCGCTGATTTCAGCCTGGCCAAATACTAGCGCTGCGGAGAGCTGTCTCGCAGACAAGAATGTTCCAGCATAGAAATTTGTCCTGCAATGTTCCCTCCTCTTTTCCCACATTGTGTTGCTCTGATGAATGCCTTGAGCATGGAACGACTTAAGCCAGCAAGTATTCCTCGCCGGCCACCTCTCGCTGTGCAAGAGGTATGCCGTGGACCCTTTGAACGCTGCCAAGCAAAAAGCAGAGCAGTGACCAGAAAAGCGAGGAGAGAGCATGCACGAAGCACACTAGTTCTGTCTAGTGCTTTCCGTGCAGAGAGGCGGCAAAGCTGAATGCCGTGTCCGAGCTTCACAACTCGCTGGAGCACTGGAAGGCAAGAATGAAGAGGCAGAACACAGCCTTGGTTTCAGCAGCTTCCGGGACTGCAAAAGTTCAGCAATAGCTCTGTCAAAGCAGAACTCGGCTGAGAATGCTCTCGCAGCTTGGGAAAGTTAGGCGCAGCCGTTGACCAGCTCTGCCCGTGGCCACAGGCTGCTTCTTCCACCTTCACTGTGGCAGAGCTTTTGCGGAACAGAGAGGGCATTCTTCCAGTGCGTGTTCTCCAAGGAGCTGTGAAACAGAGCCTAGCACGCTGTCTCGCTGATACCGGCTTTCAGCAAGCAGGCGTGCCGCACCGCCTACATTCTGCACTCTGGCAGCCTAGTTGCCAGCTTTCGGCAGCTGCTGTCCTAGCAAGGAAGCTCAGGAAGTCAAAGCCAGTGCCGGGCGGCACCTTTCTGCTTTGCCCGCCTAAGCGGCGTCACGCTCCCACGGATACGGTGTCCTTTCCCTCTGCACTGCGTCTGCCAAGTTGCTCTCTGCCTCTCGGAGCATAAGGGCAAAGGACAATGTTTTCCACAGCAGGGTAGAAATGGCATTGCTAGCAGGAAAGCTAGATGCCTTGGAACTGTCCCCTTAGCCCTTGCCACTCACTTCAGGCTCGTACGCTGAGCAGAACAGCCTGCTGTTCTGAAGCTTCGCTGGCTGCCCTTCGTGACCAGCTGCGCTTTCCTACCCAAGGAGGCGAAGCGCCGTCTACTTCTCGCACCGAGCACGCTGCTCCTGGCTTTCGCTTCTGCCGCAACGAGCTCGCTACGCGCACTTTTCTTCTCAACCCTGTGCGCCCTTGCGTTCTGCCTTTCTTGTCTCGTGAATGGAGACGGAAAGCTTCTCGGCTACAACTCGCCTAGAACAACTGCGGCTACACATTAAGCTCGCCCGGAACGCCCTGCTGAAACTTGCCTTCTGGCACCACATTCACGGGGCAGCCGTCTTTCTTCGGCCACCTGCCAAGTGGCCCCATATCGCCGCGCTCGTTGCACTCCGCTTGTCAGATTGGCTTACCGCGGCGCTGATTTCAGCCTGGCCAAATACTAGCGCTGCGGAGAGCTGTCTCGCAGACAAGAATGTTCCAGCATAGAAATTTGTCCTGCAATGTTCCCTCCTCTTTTCCCACATTGTGTTGCTCTGATGAATGCCTTGAGCATGGAACGACTTAAGCCAGCAAGTATTCCTCGCCGGCCACCTCTCGCTGTGCAAGAGGTATGCCGTGGACCCTTTGAACGCTGCCAAGCAAAAAGCAGAGCAGTGACCAGAAAAGCGAGGAGAGAGCATGCACGAAGCACACTAGTTCTGTCTAGTGCTTTCCGTGCAGAGAGGCGGCAAAGCTGAATGCCGTGTCCGAGCTTCACAACTCGCTGGAGCACTGGAAGGCAAGAATGAAGAGGCAGAACACAGCCTTGGTTTCAGCAGCTTCCGGGACTGCAAAAGTTCAGCAATAGCTCTGTCAAAGCAGAACTCGGCTGAGAATGCTCTCGCAGCTTGGGAAAGTTAGGCGCAGCCGTTGACCAGCTCTGCCCGTGGCCACAGGCTGCTTCTTCCACCTTCACTGTGGCAGAGCTTTTGCGGAACAGAGAGGGCATTCTTCCAGTGCGTGTTCTCCAAGGAGCTGTGAAACAGAGCCTAGCACGCTGTCTCGCTGATACCGGCTTTCAGCAAGCAGGCGTGCCGCACCGCCTACATTCTGCACTCTGGCAGCCTAGTTGCCAGCTTTCGGCAGCTGCTGTCCTAGCAAGGAAGCTCAGGAAGTCAAAGCCAGTGCCGGGCGGCACCTTTCTGCTTTGCCCGCCTAAGCGGCATCACGCTCCCACGGATACGGTGTCCTTTCCCTCTGCACTGCGTCTGCCAAGTTGCTCTCTGCCTCTCGGAGCATAAGGGCAAAGGACAATGTTTTCCACAGCAGGGTAGAAATGGCATTGCTAGCAGGAAAGCTAGATGCCTTGGAACTGTCCCCTTAGCCCTTGCCACTCACTTCAGGCTCGTACGCTGAGCAGAACAGCCTGCTGTTCTGAAGCTTCGCTGGCTGCCCTTCGTGACCAGCTGCGCTTTCCTACCCAAGGAGGCGAAGCGCCGTCTACTTCTCGCACCGAGCACGCTGCTCCTGGCTTTCGCTTCTGCCGCAACGAGCTCGCTACGCGCACTTTTCTTCTCAACCCTGTGCGCCCTTGCGTTCTGCCTTTCTTGTCTCGTGAATGGAGACGGAAAGCTTCTCGGCTACAACTCGCCTAGAACAACTGCGGCTACACATTAAGCTCGCCCGGAACGCCCTGCTGAAACTTGCCTTCTGGCACCACATTCACGGGGCAGCCGTCTTTCTTCGGCCACCTGCCAAGTGGCCCCATATCGCCGCGCTCGTTGCACTCCGCTTGTCAGATTGGCTTACCGCGGCGCTGATTTCAGCCTGGCCAAATACTAGCGCTGCGGAGAGCTGTCTCGCAGACAAGAATGTTCCAGCATAGAAATTTGTCCTGCAATGTTCCCTCCTCTTTTCCCACATTGTGTTGCTCTGATGAATGCCTTGAGCATGGAACGACTTAAGCCAGCAAGTATTCCTCGCCGGCCACCTCTCGCTGTGCAAGATGTATGCCGTGGACCCTTTGAACGCTGCCAAGCAAAAAGCAGAGCAGTGACCAGAAAAGCGAGGAGAGAGCATGCACGAAGCACACTAGTTCTGTCTAGTGCTTTCCGTGCAGAGAGGCGGCAAAGCTGAATGCCGTGTCCGAGCTTCACAACTCGCTGGAGCACAGGAAGGCAAGAATGAAGAGGCAGAACACAGCCTTGGTTTCAGCAGCTTCCGGGACTGCAAAAGTTCAGCAATAGCTCTGTCAAAGCAGAACTCGGCTGAGAATGCTCTCGCAGCTTGGGAAAGTTAGGCGCAGCCGTTGACCAGCTCTGCCCGTGGCCACAGGCTGCTTCTTCCACCTTCACTGTGGCAGAGCTTTTGCGGAACAGAGAGGGCATTCTTCCAGTGCGTGTTCTCCAAGGAGCTGTGAAACAGAGCCTAGCACGCTGTCTCGCTGATACTGGCTTTCGGCAAGCAGGCGTGCCGCACCGCCTACATTCTGCAATCTGGCAGCCTAGTTGCCATCTTTCGGCAGCTGCTGTCCGAGCAAGGAAGCTCAGGAAGTCAAAGCCAGTGCCGGGCGGCACCTTTCTGCTTTGCCCGCCTAAGCGGCGTCACGCTCCCACGGATACGGTGTCCTTTCCCTCTGCACTGCGTCTGCCGTGTTGCTCTCTGCCTCTCGGAGCATAAGGGCAAAGGACAATGTTTTCCACAGCAGGGTAGAAATGGCATTGCTAGCAGGAAAGCTAGATGCCTTGGAACTGTCCCCTTAGCCCTTGCCACTCACTTCAGGCTCGTACGCTGAGCAGAACAGCCTGCTGTTCTGAAGCTTCGCTGGCTGCCCTTCGTGACCAGCTGCGCTTTCCTACCCAAGGAGGCGAAGCGCCGTCTACTTCTCGCACCGAGCACGCTGCTCCTGGCTTTCGCTTCTGCTGCAACGAGCTCGCTACGCGCACTTATCTTTTCAACCCTGTGCGCCCTTGCGTTCTGCCTTTCTTGTCTCGTGAATGGAGACGGAAAGCTTCTCGGCTACAACTCGCCTAGAACAACTGCGGCTACACATTAAGCTCGCCCGGAACGCCCTGCTGAAACTTGCCTTCTGGCACCACATTCACGGGGCAGCCGTCTTTCTTCGGCCACCTGCCAAGTGGCCCCATATCGCCGCGCTCGTTGCACTCCGCTTGTCAGATTGGCTTACCGCGGCGCTGATTTCAGCCTGGCCAAATACTAGCGCTGCGGAGAGCTGTCTCGCAGACAAGAATGTTCCAGCATAGAAATTTGTCCTGCAATGTTCCCTCCTCTTTTCCCACATTGTGTTGCTCTGATGAATGCCTTGAGCATGGAACGACTTAAGCCAGCAAGTATTCCTCGCCGGCCAGCTCTCGCTGTGTAAGATGTATGCCGTGGACCCTTTGAACGCTGCCAAGCAAAAAGCAGAGCAGTGACCAGAAAAGCGAGGAGAGAGCATGCACGAAGCACACTAGTTCTGTCTAGTGCTTTCCGTGCAGAGAGGCGGCAAAGCTGAATGCCGTGTCCGAGCTTCACAACTCGCTGGAGCACAGGAAGGCAAGAATGAAGAGGCAGAACACAGCCTTGGTTTCAGCAGCTTCCGGGACTGCAAAAGTTCAGCAATAGCTCTGTCAAAGCAGAACTCGGCTGAGAATGCTCTCGCAGCTTGGGAAAGTTAGGCGCAGCCGTTGACCAGCTCTGCCCGTGGCCACAGGCTGCTTCTTCCACCTTCACTGTGGCAGAGCTTTTGCGGAACAGAGAGGGCATTCTTCCAGTGCGTGTTCTCCAAGGAGCTGTGAAACAGAGCCTAGCACGCTGTCTCGCTGATACTGGCTTTCGGCAAGCAGGCGTGCCGCACCGCCTACATTCTGCACTCTGGCAGCCTAGTTGCCATCTTTCGGCAGCTGCTGTCCGAGCAAGGAAGCTCAGGAAGTCAAAGCCAGTGCCGGGCGGCACCTTTCTGCTTTGCCCGCCTAAGCGGCGTCACGCTCCCACGGATACGGTGTCCTTTCCCTCTGCACTGCGTCTGCCAAGTTGCTCTCTGCCTCTCGGAGCATAAGGGCAAAGGACAATGTTTTCCACAGCAGGGTAGAAATGGCATTGCTAGCAGGAAAGCTAGATGCCTTGGAACTGTCCCCTTAGCCCTTGCCACTCACTTCAGGCTCGTACGCTGAGCAGAACAGCCTGCTGTTCTGAAGCTTCGCTGGCTGCCCTTCGTGACCAGCTGCGCTTTCCTACCCAAGGAGGCGAAGCGCCGTCTACTTCTCGCACCGAGCACGCTGCTCCTGGCTTTCGCTTCTGCTGCAACGAGCTCGCTACGCGCACTTATCTTTTCAACCCTGTGCGCCCTTGCGTTCTGCCTTTCTTGTCTCGTGAATGGAGACGGAAAGCTTCTCGGCTACAACTCGCCTAGAACAACTGCGGCTACACATTAAGCTCGCCCGGAACGCCCTGCTGAAACTTGCCTTCTGGCACCACATTCACGGGGCAGCCGTCTTTCTTCGGCCACCTGCCAAGTGGCCCCATATCGCCGCGCTCGTTGCACTCCGCTTGTCAGATTGGCTTACCGCGGCGCTGATTTCAGCCTGGACAAATACTAGCGCTGCGGAGAGCTGTCTCGCAGACAAGAATGTTCCAGCATAGAAATTTGTCCTGCAATGTTCCCTCCTCTTTTCCCACATTGTGTTGCTCTGATGAATGCCTTGAGCATGGAACGACTTAAGCCAGCAAGTATTCCTCGCCGGCCACCTCTCGCTGTGCAAGATGTATGCCGTGGACCCTTTGAACGCTGCCAAGCAAAAAGCAGAGCAGTGACCAGAAAAGCGAGGAGAGAGCATGCACGAAGCACACTAGTTCTGTCTAGTGCTTTCCGTGCAGAGAGGCGGCAAAGCTGAATGCCGTGTCCGAGCTTCACAACTCGCTGGAGCACAGAAAGCCAAGAATGAAGAGGCAGAACACAGCCTTGGTTTCAGCAGCTTCCGGGACTGCAAAAGTTCAGCAATAGCTCTGTCAAAGCAGAACTCGGCTGAGAATGCTCTCGCAGCTTGGGAAAGTTAGGCGCAGCTGTTGACCAGCTCTGCCCGTGGCCACAGGCTGCTTCTTCCACCTTCACTGTGGCAGAGCTTTTGCGGAACAGAGAGGGCATTCTTCCAGTGCGTGTTCTCCAAGGAGCTGTGAAACAGAGCCTAGCACGCTGTCTCGCTGATACTGGCTTTCGGCAAGCAGGCGTGCCGCACCGCCTACATTCTGCACTCTGGCAGCCTAGTTGCCAGCTTTCGGCAGCTGCTGTCCTAGCAAGGAAGCTCAGGAAGTCAAAGCCAGTGCCGGGCGGCACCTTTCTGCTTTGCCCGCCTAAGCGGCGTCACGCTCCCACGGATACGGTGTCCTTTCCCTCTGCACTGCGTCTGCCAAGTTGCTCTCTGCCTCTCGGAGCATAAGGGCAAAGGAGAATGTTTTCCACAGCAGGGTAGAAATGGCATTGCTAGCAGGAAAGCTAGATGCCTTGGAACTGTCCCCTTAGCCCTTGCCACTCACTTCAGGCTCGTACGCTGAGCAGAACAGCCTGCTGTTCTGAAGCTTCGCTGGCTGCCCTTCGTGACCAGCTGCGCTATCCTACCCAAGGAGGCGAAGCTCCGTCTACTTCTCGCACCGAGCTCGCTGCTCCTGGCTTTCGCTTCCGCCGCAACGAGCTCGCTACGCGCACTTTTCTTCTCAACCCTGTGCGCCCTTGCGTTCTGCCTTTCTTGTCTCGTGAATGGAGACGGAAAGCTTCTCGGCTACAACTCGCCTAGAACAACTGCGGCTACACATTAAGCTCGCCCGGAACACCCTGCTGAAACTTGCCTTCTGGCACCACATTCACGGGGCAGCCGTCTTTCTTCGGCCACCTGCCAAGTGGCCCCATATCGCCGAGCTCGTTGCACTCCGCTTGTCAGACTGGCTTAACCACGGTGCTGATTTCAGCCTGGCCAAATACTAGCGCTGCGGAGAGCTGTCTCGCAGACAAGAATGTTCCAGCATAGAAATTTGTCCTGCAATGTTCCCTCCTCTTTTCCCACATTGTGTTGCTCTGATGAATGCCTTGAGCATGGAACGACTTAAGCCAGCAAGTATTCCTCGCCGGCCACCTCTCGCTGTGCAAGATGTATGCCGTGGACCCTTTGAACGCTGCCAAGCAAAAAGCAGAGCAGTGACCAGAAAAGCGAGGAGAGAGCATGCACGAAGCACACTAGTTCTGTCTAGTGCTTTCCGTGCAGAGAGGCGGCAAAGCTGAATGCCGTGTCCGAGCTTCACAACTCGCTGGAGCACAGGAAGGCAAGAATGAAGAGGCAGAACACAGCCTTGGTTTCAGCAGCTTCCGGGACTGCAAAAGTTCAGCAATAGCTCTGTCAAAGCAGAACTCGGCTGAGAATGCTCTCGCAGCTTGGGAAAGTTAGGCGCAGCCGTTGACCAGCTCTGCCCGTGGCCACAGGCTGCTTCATCCACCTTCACTCTGGCAGAGCTTTTGCGGAACAGAGAGGGCATTCTTCCAGTGCGTGTTCTCCAAGGAGCTGTGAAACAGAGCCTAGCACGCTGTCTCGCTGATACTGGCTTTCGGCAAGCAGGCGTGCCGCACCGCCTACATTCTGCAATCTGGCAGCCTAGTTGCCATCTTTCGGCAGCTGCTGTCCGAGCAAGGAAGCTCAGGAAGTCAAAGCCAGTGCCGGGCGGCACCTTTCTGCTTTGCCCGCCTAAGCGGCGTCACGCTCCCACGGATACGGTGTCCTTTCCCTCTGCACTGCGTCTGCCGTGTTGCTCTCTGCCTCTCGGAGCATAAGGGCAAAGGACAATGTTTTCCACAGCAGGGTAGAAATGGCATTGCTAGCAGGAAAGCTAGATGCCTTGGAACTGTCCCCTTAGCCCTTGCCACTCACTTCAGGCTCGTACGCTGAGCAGAACAGCCTGCTGTTCTGAAGCTTCGCTGGCTGCCCTTCGTGACCAGCTGCGCTTTCCTACCCAAGGAGGCGAAGCGCCGTCTACTTCTCGCACCGAGCACGCTGCTCCTGGCTTTCGCTTCTGCTGCAACGAGCTCGCTACGCGCACTTATCTTTTCAACCCTGTGCGCCCTTGCGTTCTGCCTTTCTTGTCTCGTGAATGGAGACGGAAAGCTTCTCGGCTACAACTCGCCTAGAACAACTGCGGCTACACATTAAGCTCGCCCGGAACGCCCTGCTGAAACTTGCCTTCTGGCACCACATTCACGGGGCAGCCGTCTTTCTTCGGCCACCTGCCAAGTGGCCCCATATCGCCGCGCTCGTTGCACTCCGCTTGTCAGATTGGCTTACCGCGGCGCTGATTTCAGCCTGGCCAAATACTAGCGCTGCGGAGAGCTGTCTCGCAGACAAGAATGTTCCAGCATAGAAATTTGTCCTGCAATGTTCCCTCCTCTTTTCCCACATTGTGTTGCTCTGATGAATGCCTTGAGCATGGAACGACTTAAGCCAGCAAGTATTCCTCGCCGGCCACCTCTCGCTGTGCAAGATGTATGCCGTGGACCCTTTGAACGCTGCCAAGCAAAAAGCAGAGCAGTGACCAGAAAAGCGAGGAGAGAGCATGCACGAAGCACACTAGTTCTGTCTAGTGCTTTCCGTGCAGAGAGGCGGCAAAGCTGAATGCCGTGTCCGAGCTTCACAACTCGCTGGAGCACAGGAAGGCAAGAATGAAGAGGCAGAACACAGCCTTGGTTTCAGCAGCTTCCGGGACTGCAAAAGTTCAGCAATAGCTCTGTCAAAGCAGAACTCGGCTGAGAATGCTCTCGCAGCTTGGGAAAGTTAGGCGCAGCCGTTGACCAGCTCTGCCCGTGGCCACAGGCTGCTTCTTCCACCTTCACTGTGGCAGAGCTTTTGCGGAACAGAGAGGGCATTCTTCCAGTGCGTGTTCTCCAAGGAGCTGTGAAACAGAGCCTAGCACGCTGTCTCGCTGATACTGGCTTTCGGCAAGCAGGCGTGCCGCACCGCCTACATTCTGCACTCTGGCAGCCTAGTTGCCATCTTTCGGCAGCTGCTGTCCGAGCAAGGAAGCTCAGGAAGTCAAAGCCAGTGCCGGGCGGCACCTTTCTGCTTTGCCCGCCTAAGCGGCGTCACGCTCCCACGGATACGGTGTCCTTTCCCTCTGCACTGCGTCTGCCAAGTTGCTCTCTGCCTCTCGGAGCATAAGGGCAAAGGACAATGTTTTCCACAGCAGGGTAGAAATGGCATTGCTAGCAGGAAAGCTAGATGCCTTGGAACTGTCCCCTTAGCCCTTGCCACTCACTTCAGGCTCGTACGCTGAGCAGAACAGCCTGCTGTTCTGAAGCTTCGCTGGCTGCCCTTCGTGACCAGCTGCGCTTTCCTACCCAAGGAGGCGAAGCGCCGTCTACTTCTCGCACCGAGCACGCTGCTCCTGGCTTTCGCTTCTGCTGCAACGAGCTCGCTACGCGCACTTATCTTTTCAACCCTGTGCGCCCTTGCGTTCTGCCTTTCTTGTCTCGTGAATGGAGACGGAAAGCTTCTCGGCTACAACTCGCCTAGAACAACTGCGGCTACACATTAAGCTCGCCCGGAACGCCCTGCTGAAACTTGCCTTCTGGCACCACATTCACGGGGCAGCCGTCTTTCTTCGGCCACCTGCCAAGTGGCCCCATATCGCCGCGCTCGTTGCACTCCGCTTGTCAGATTGGCTTACCGCGGCGCTGATTTCAGCCTGGACAAATACTAGCGCTGCGGAGAGCTGTCTCGCAGACAAGAATGTTCCAGCATAGAAATTTGTCCTGCAATGTTCCCTCCTCTTTTCCCACATTGTGTTGCTCTGATGAATGCCTTGAGCATGGAACGACTTAAGCCAGCAAGTATTCCTCGCCGGCCACCTCTCGCTGTGCAAGATGTATGCCGTGGACCCTTTGAACGCTGCCAAGCAAAAAGCAGAGCAGTGACCATAAAAGGGAGGAGAGAGCATGCACGAAGCACACTAGTTCTGTCTAGTGCTTTCCGTGCAGAGAGGCGGCAAAGCTGAATGCCGTGTCCGAGCTTCACAACTCGCTGGAGCACAGGAAGGCAAGAATGAAGAGGCAGAACACAGCCTTGGTTTCAGCAGCTTCCGGGACTGCAAAAGTTCAGCAATAGCTCTGTCAAAGCAGAACTCGGCTGAGAATGCTCTCGCAGCTTGGGAAAGTTAGGCGCAGCTGTTGACCAGCTCTGCCCGTGGCCACAGGCTGCTTCTTCCACCTTCACTGTGGCAGAGCTTTTGCGGAACAGAGAGGGCATTCTTCCAGTGCGTGTTCTCCAAGGAGCTGTGAAACAGAGCCTAGCACGCTGTCTCGCTGAAACTGGCTTTCGGCAAGCAGGCGTGCCGCACCGCCTACATTCTGCACTCTGGCAGCCTAGTTGCCAGCTTTCGGCAGCTGCTGTCCTAGCAAGGAAGCTCAGGAAGTCAAAGCCAGTGCCGGGCGGCACCTTTCTGCTTTGCCCGCCTAAGCGGCGTCACGCTCCCACGGATACGGTGTCCTTTCCCTCTGCACTGCGTCTGCCGTGTTGCTCTCTGCCTCTCGGAGCATAAGGGCAAAGGACAATGTTTTCCACAGCAGGGTAGAAATGGCATTGCTAGCAGGAAAGCTAGATGCCTTGGAACTGTCCCCTTAGCCCTTGCCACTCACTTCAGGCTCGTACGCTGAGCAGAACAGCCTGCTGTTCTGAAGCTTCGCTGGCTGCCCTTCGTGACCAGCTGCGCTTTCCTACCCAAGGAGGCGAAGCGCCGTCTACTTCTCGCACCGAGCACGCTGCTCCTGGCTTTCGCTTCTGCTGCAACGAGCTCGCTACGCGCACTTATCTTTTCAACCCTGTGCGCCCTTGCGTTCTGCCTTTCTTGTCTCGTGAATGGAGACGGAAAGCTTCTCGGCTACAACTCGCCTAGAACAACTGCGGCTACACATTAAGCTCGCCCGGAACGCCCTGCTGAAACTTGCCTTCTGGCACCACATTCACGGGGCAGCCGTCTTTCTTCGGCCACCTGCCAAGTGGCCCCATATCGCCGCGCTCGTTGCACTCCGATTGTCAGATTGGCTTACCGCGGCGCTGATTTCAGCCTGGCCAAATACTAGCGCTGCGGAGAGCTGTCTCGCAGACAAGAATGTTCCAGCATAGAAATTTGTCCTGCAATGTTCCCTCCTCTTTTCCCACATTGTGTTGCTCTGATGAATGCCTTGAGCATGGAACGACTTAAGCCAGCAAGTATTCCTCGCCGGCCAGCTCTCGCTGTGCAAGATGTATGCCGTGGACCCTTTGAACGCTGCCAAGCAAAAAGCAGAGCAGTGACCAGAAAAGCGAGGAGAGAGCATGCACGAAGCACACTAGTTCTGTCTAGTGCTTTCCGTGCAGAGAGGCGGCAAAGCTGAATGCCGTGTCCGAGCTTCACAACTCGCTGGAGCACAGAAAGCCAAGAATGAAGAGGCAGAACACAGCCTTGGTTTCAGCAGCTTCCGGGACTGCAAAAGTTCAGCAATAGCTCTGTCAAAGCAGAACTCGGCTGAGAATGCTCTCGCAGCTTGGGAAAGTTAGGCGCAGCTGTTGACCAGCTCTGCCCGTGGCCACAGGCTGCTTCTTCCACCTTCACTGTGGCAGAGCTTTTGCGGAACAGAGAGGGCATTCTTCCAGTGCGTGTTCTCCAAGGAGCTGCGAAACAGAGCCTAGCACGCTGTCTCGCTGATACTGGCTTTCGGCAAGCAGGCGTGCCGCACCGCCTACATTCTGCACTCTGGCAGCCTAGTTGCCAGCTTTCGGCAGCTGCTGTCCTAGCAAGGAAGCTCAGGAAGTCAAAGCCAGTGCCGGGCGGCACCTTTCTGCTTTGCCCGCCTAAGCGGCGTCACGCTCCCACGGATACGGTGTCCTTTCCCTCTGCACTGCGTCTGCCAAGTTGCTCTCTGCCTCTCGGAGCATAAGGGCAAAGGAGAATGTTTTCCACAGCAGGGTAGAAATGGCATTGCTAGCAGGAAAGCTAGATGCCTTGGAACTGTCCCCTTAGCCCTTGCCACTCACTTCAGGCTCGTACGCTGAGCAGAACAGCCTGCTGTTCTGAAGCTTCGCTGGCTGCCCTTCGTGACCAGCTGCGCTATCCTACCCAAGGAGGCGAAGCTCCGTCTACTTCTCGCACCGAGCTCGCTGCTCCTGGCTTTCGCTTCCGCCGCAACGAGCTCGCTACGCGCACTTTTCTTCTCAACCCTGTGCGCCCTTGCGTTCTGCCTTTCTTGTCTCGTGAATGGAGACGGAAAGCTTCTCGGCTACAACTCGCCTAGAACAACTGCGGCTACACATTAAGCTCGCCCGGAACACCCTGCTGAAACTTGCCTTCTGGCACCACATTCACGGGGCAGCCGTCTTTCTTCGGCCACCTGCCAAATGGCCCCATATCGCCGAGCTCGTTGCACTCCGCTTGTCAGACTGGCTTACCACGGTGCTGATTTCAGCCTGGCCAAATACTAGCGCTGCGGAGAGCTGTCTCGCAGACAAGAATGTTCCAGCATAGAAATTTGTCCTGCAATGTTCCCTCCTCTTTTCCCACATTGTGTTGCTCTGATGAATGCCTTGAGCATGGAACGACTTAAGCCAGCAAGTATTCCTCGCCGGCCACCTCTCGCTGTGCAAGATGTATGCCGTGGACCCTTTGAACGCTGCCAAGCAAAAAGCAGAGCAGTGACCAGAAAAGCGAGGAGAGAGCATGCACGAAGCACACTAGTTCTGTCTAGTGCTTTCCGTGCAGAGAGGCGGGAAAGCTGAATGCCGTGTCCGAGCTTCACAACTCGCTGGAGCACAGGAAGGCAAGAATGAAGAGGCAGAACACAGCCTTGGTTTCAGCAGCTTCCGGGACTGCAAAAGTTCAGCAATAGCTCTGTCAAAGCAGAACTCGGCTGAGAATGCTCTCGCAGCTTGGGAAAGTTAGGCGCAGCCGTTGACCAGCTCTGCCCGTGGCCACAGGCTGCTTCTTCCACCTTCACTGTGGCAGAGCTTTTGCGGAACAGAGAGGGCATTCTTCCAGTGCGTGTTCTCCAAGGAGCTGTGAAACAGAGCCTAGCACGCTGTCTCGCTGATACTGGCTTTCGGCAAGCAGGCGTGCCGCACCGCCTACATTCTGCAATCTGGCAGCCTAGTTGCCATCTTTCGGCAGCTGCTGTCCGAGCAAGGAAGCTCAGGAAGTCAAAGCCAGTGCCGGGCGGCACCTTTCTGCTTTGCCCGCCTAAGCGGCGTCACGCTCCCACGGATACGGTGTCCTTTCCCTCTGCACTGCGTCTGCCGTGTTGCTCTCTGCCTCTCGGAGCATAAGGGCAAAGGAGAATGTTTTCCACAGCAGGGTAGAAATGGCATTGCTAGCAGGAAAGCTAGATGCCTTGGAACTGTCCCCTTAGCCCTTGCCACTCACTTCAGGCTCGTACGCTGAGCAGAACAGCCTGCTGTTCTGAAGCTTCGCTGGCTGCCCTTCGTGACCAGCTGCGCTTTCCTACCCAAGGAGGCGAAGCGCCGTCTACTTCTCGCACCGAGCACGCTGCTCCTGGCTTTCGCTTCTGCTGCAACGAGCTCGCTACGCGCACTTATCTTTTCAACCCTGTGCGCCCTTGCGTTCTGCCTTTCTTGTCTCGTGAATGGAGACGGAAAGCTTCTCGGCTACAACTCGCCTAGAACAACTGCGGCTACACATTAAGCTCGCCCGGAACGCCCTGCTGAAACTTGCCTTCTGGCACCACATTCACGGGGCAGCCGTCTTTCTTCGGCCACCTGCCAAGTGGCCCCATATCGCCGCGCTCGTTGCACTCCGCTTGTCAGATTGGCTTACCGCGGCGCTGATTTCAGCCTGGCCAAATACTAGCGCTGCGGAGAGCTGTCTCGCAGACAAGAATGTTCCAGCATAGAAATTTGTCCTGCAATGTTCCCTCCTCTTTTCCCACATTGTGTTGCTCTGATGAATGCCTTGAGCATGGAACGACTTAAGCCAGCAAGTATTCCTCGCCGGCCAGCTCTCGCTGTGCAAGATGTATGCCGTGGACCCTTTGAACGCTGCCAAGCAAAAAGCAGAGCAGTGACCAGAAAAGCGAGGAGAGAGCATGCACGAAGCACACTAGTTCTGTCTAGTGCTTTCCGTGCAGAGAGGCGGCAAAGCTGAATGCCGTGTCCGAGCTTCACAACTCGCTGGAGCACAGGAAGGCAAGAATGAAGAGGCAGAACACAGCCTTGGTTTCAGCAGCTTCCGGGACTGCAAAAGTTCAGCAATAGCTCTGTCAAAGCAGAACTCGGCTGAGAATGCTCTCGCAGCTTGGGAAAGTTAGGCGCAGCCGTTGACCAGCTCTGCCCGTGGCCACAGGCTGCTTCTTCCACCTTCACTGTGGCAGAGCTTTTGCGGAACAGAGAGGGCATTCTTCCAGTGCGTGTTCTCCAAGGAGCTGTGAAACAGAGCCTAGCACGCTGTCTCGCTGATACTGGCTTTCGGCAAGCAGGCGTGCCGCACCGCCTACATTCTGCACTCTGGCAGCCTAGTTGCCATCTTTCGGCAGCTGCTGTCCGAGCAAGGAAGCTCAGGAAGTCAAAGCCAGTGCCGGGCGGCACCTTTCTGCTTTGCCCGCCTAAGCGGCGTCACGCTCCCACGGATACGGTGTCCTTTCCCTCTGCACTGCGTCTGCCGTGTTGCTCTCTGCCTCTCGGAGCATAAGGGCAAAGGACAATGTTTTCCACAGCAGGGTAGAAATGGCATTGCTAGCAGGAAAGCTAGATGCCTTGGAACTGTCCCCTTAGCCCTTGCCACTCACTTCAGGCTCGTACGCTGAGCAGAACAGCCTGCTGTTCTGAAGCTTCGCTGGCTGCCCTTCGTGACCAGCTGCGCTTTCCTACCCAAGGAGGCGAAGCGCCGTCTACTTCTCGCACCGAGCACGCTGCTCCTGGCTTTCGCTTCTGCCGCAACGAGCTCGCTACGCGCACTTTTCTTCTCAACCCTGTGCGCCCTTGCGTTCTGCCTTTCTTGTCTCGTGAATGGAGACGGAAAGCTTCTCGGCTACAACTCGCCTAGAACAACTGCGGCTACACATTAAGCTCGCCCGGAACGCCCTGCTGAAACTTGCCTTCTGGCACCACATTCACGGGGCAGCCGTCTTTCTTCGGCCACCTGCCAAGTGGCCCCATATCGCCGCGCTCGTTGCACTCCGCTTGTCAGATTGGCTTACCGCGGCGCTGATTTCAGCCTGGCCAAATACTAGCGCTGCGGAGAGCTGTCTCGCAGACAAGAATGTTCCAGCATAGAAATTTGTCCTGCAATGTTCCCTCCTCTTTTCCCACATTGTGTTGCTCTGATGAATGCCTTGAGCATGGAACGACTTAAGCCAGCAAGTATTCCTCGCCGGCCAGCTCTCGCTGTGCAAGATGTATGCCGTGGACCCTTTGAACGCTGCCAAGCAAAAAGCAGAGCAGTGACCAGAAAAGCGAGGAGAGAGCATGCACGAAGCACACTAGTTCTGTCTAGTGCTTTCCGTGCAGAGAGGCGGCAAAGCTGAATGCCGTGTCCGAGCTTCACAACTCGCTGGAGCACAGAAAGCCAAGAATGAAGAGGCAGAACACAGCCTTGGTTTCAGCAGCTTCCGGGACTGCAAAAGTTCAGCAATAGCTCTGTCAAAGCAGAACTCGGCTGAGAATGCTCTCGCAGCTTGGGAAAGTTAGGCGCAGCTGTTGACCAGCTCTGCCCGTGGCCACAGGCTGCTTCTTCCACCTTCACTGTGGCAGAGCTTTTGCGGAACAGAGAGGGCATTCTTCCAGTGCGTGTTCTCCAAGGAGCTGTGAAACAGAGCCTAGCACGCTGTCTCGCTGATACTGGCTTTCGGCAAGCAGGCGTGCCGCACCGCCTACATTCTGCACTCTGGCAGCCTAGTTGCCAGCTTTCGGCAGCTGCTGTCCTAGCAAGGAAGCTCAGGAAGTCAAAGCCAGTGCCGGGCGGCACCTTTCTGCTTTGCCCGCCTAAGCGGCGTCACGCTCCCACGGATACGGTGTCCTTTCCCTCTGCACTGCGTCTGCCGTGTTGCTCTCTGCCTCTCGGAGCATAACGGCAAAGGACAATGTTTTCCACAGCAGGGTAGAAATGGCATTGCTAGCAGGAAAGCTAGATGCCTTGGAACTGTCCCCTTAGCCCTTGCCACTCACTTCAGGCTCGTACGCTGAGCAGAACAGCCTGCTGTTCTGAAGCTTCGCTGGCTGCCCTTCGTGACCAGCTGCGCTTTCCTACCCAAGGAGGCGAAGCGCCGTCTACTTCTCGCACCGAGCACGCTGCTCCTGGCTTTCGCTTCTGCCGCAACGAGCTCGCTACGCGCACTTTTCTTCTCAACCCTGTGCGCCCTTGCGTTCTGCCTTTCTTGTCTCGTGAATGGAGACGGAAAGCTTCTCGGCTACAACTCGCCTAGAACAACTGCGGCTACACATTAAGCTCGCCCGGAACGCCCTGCTGAAACTTGCCTTCTGGCACCACATTCACGGGGCAGCCGTCTTTCTTCGGCCACCTGCCAAGTGGCCCCATATCGCCGCGCTCGTTGCACTCCGCTTGTCAGATTGGCTTACGGCGGCGCTGATTTCAGCCTGGCCAAATACTAGCGCTGCGGAGAGCTGTCTCGCAGACAAGAATGTTCCAGCATAGAAATTTGTCCTGCAATGTTCCCTCCTCTTTTCCCACATTGTGTTGCTCTGATGAATGCCTTGAGCATGGAACGACTTAAGCCAGCAAGTATTCCTCGCCGGCCACCTCTCGCTGTGCAAGATGTATGCCGTGGACCCTTTGAACGCTGCCAAGCAAAAAGCAGAGCAGTGACCAGAAAAGCGAGGAGAGAGCAAGCACGAAGCACACTAGTTCTGTCTAGTGCTTTCCGTGCAGAGAGGCGGCAAAGCTGAATGCCGTGTCCGAGCTTCACAACTCGCTGGAGCACAGAAAGCCAAGAATGAAGAGGCAGAACACAGCCTTGGTTTCAGCAGCTTCCGGGACTGCAAAAGTTCAGCAATAGCTCTGTCAAAGCAGAACTCGGCTGAGAATGCTCTCGCAGCTTGGGAAAGTTAGGCGCAGCTGTTGACCAGCTCTGCCCGTGGCCACAGGCTGCTTCTTCCACCTTCACTGTGGCAGAGCTTTTGCGGAACAGAGAGGGCATTCTTCCAGTGCGTGTTCTCCAAGGAGCTGTGAAACAGAGCCTAGCACGCTGTCTCGCTGATACTGGCTTTCGGCAAGCAGGCGTGCCGCACCGCCTACATTCTGCACTCTGGCAGCCTAGTTGCCAGCTTTCGGCAGCTGCTGTCCTAGCAAGGAAGCTCAGGAAGTCAAAGCCAGTGCCGGGCGGCACCTTTCTGCTTTGCCCGCCTAAGCGGCGTCACGCTCCCACGGATACGGTGTCCTTTCCCTCTGCACTGCGTCTGCCGTGTTGCTCTCTGCCTCTCGGAGCATAAGGGCAAAGGACAATGTTTTCCACAGCAGGGTAGAAATGGCATTGCTAGCAGGAAAGCTAGATGCCTTGGAACTGTCCCCTTAGCCCTTGCCACTCACTTCAGGCTCGTACGCTGAGCAGAACAGCCTGCTGTTCTGAAGCTTCGCTGGCTGCCCTTCGTGACCAGCTGCGCTTTCCTACCCAAGGAGGCGAAGCTCTGTCTACTTCTCGCACCGAGCACGCTGCTCCTGGCTTTCGCTTCTGCCGCAACGAGCTCGCTACGCGCACTTTTCTTCTCAACCCTGTGCGCCCTTGCGTTCTGCCTTTCTTGTCTCGTGAATGGAGACGGAAAGCTTCTCGGCTACAACTCGCCTAGAACAACTGCGGCTACACATTAAGCTCGCCCGGAACGCCCTGCTGAAACTTGCCTTCTGGCACCACATTCACGGGGCAGCCGTCTTTCTTCGGCCACCTGCCAAGTGGCCCCATATCGCCGCGCTCGTTGCACTCCGCTTGTCAGATTGGCTTACCGCGGCGCTGATTTCAGCCTGGCCAAATACTAGCGCTGCGGAGAGCTGTCTCGCAGACAAGAATGTTCCAGCATAGAAATTTGTCCTGCAATGTTCCCTCCTCTTTTCCCACATTGTGTTGCTCTGATGAATGCCTTGAGCATGGAACGACTTAAGCCAGCAAGTATTCCTCGCCGGCCACCTCTCGCTGTGCAAGATGTATGCCGTGGACCCTTTGAACGCTGCCAAGCAAAAAGCAGAGCAGTGACCAGAAAAGCGAGGAGAGAGCATGCACGAAGCACACTAGTTCTGTCTAGTGCTTTCCGTGCAGAGAGGCGGCAAAGCTGAATGCCGTGTCCGAGCTTCACAACTCGCTGGAGCACTGGAAGGCAAGAATGAAGAGGCAGAACACAGCCTTGGTTTCAGCAGCTTCCGGGACTGCAAAAGTTCAGCAATAGCTCTGTCAAAGCAGAACTCGGCTGAGAATGCTCTCGCAGCTTGGGAAAGTTAGGCGCAGCTGTTGACCAGCTCTGCCCGTGGCCACAGGCTGCTTCTTCCACCTTCACTGTGGCAGAGCTTTTGCGGAACAGAGAGGGCATTCTTCCAGTGCGTGTTCTCCAAGGAGCTGTGAAACAGAGCCTAGCACGCTGTCTCGCTGATACTGGCTTTCGGCAAGCAGGCGTGCCGCACCGCCTACATTCTGCACTCTGGCAGCCTAGTTGCCAGCTTTCGGCAGCTGCTGTCCTAGCAAGGAAGCTCAGGAAGTCAAAGCCAGTGCCGGGCGGCACCTTTCTGCTTTGCCCGCCTAAGCGGCGTCACGCTCCCACGGATACGGTGTCCTTTCCCTCTGCACTGCGTCTGCCAAGTTGCTCTCTGCCTCTCGGAGCATAAGGGCAAAGGAGAATGTTTTCCACAGCAGGGTAGAAATGGCATTGCTAGCAGGAAAGCTAGATGCCTTGGAACTGTCCCCTTAGCCCTTGCCACTCACTTCAGGCTCGTACGCTGAGCAGAACAGCCTGCTGTTCTGAAGCTTCGCTGGCTGCCCTTCGTGACCAGCTGCGCTTTCCTACCCAAGGAGGCGAAGCTCCGTCTACTTCTCGCACCGAGCACGCTGCTCCTGGCTTTCGCTTCTGCCGCAACGAGCTCGCTACGCGCACTTTTCTTCTCAACCCTGTGCGCCCTTGCGTTCTGCCTTTCTTGTCTCGTGAATGGAGACGGAAAGCTTCTCGGCTACAACTCGCCTAGAACAACTGCGGCTACACATTAAGCTCGCCCGGAACGCCCTGCTGAAACTTGCCTTCTGGCACCACATTCACGGGGCAGCCGTCTTTCTTCGGCCACCTGCCAAGTGGCCCCATATCGCCGCGCTCGTTGCACTCCGCTTGTCAGATTGGCTTACCGCGGCGCTGATTTCAGCCTGGCCAAATACTAGCGCTGCGGAGAGCTGTCTCGCAGACAAGAATGTTCCAGCATAGAAATTTGTCCTGCAATGTTCCCTCCTCTTTTCCCACATTGTGTTGCTCTGATGAATGCCTTGAGCATGGAACGACTTAAGCCAGCAAGTATTCCTCGCCGGCCACCTCTCGCTGTGCAAGATGTATGCCGTGGACCTTTGAACGCTGCCAAGCAAAAAGCAGAGCAGTGACCAGAAAAGCGAGGAGAGAGCATGCACGAAGCACACTAGTTCTGTCTAGTGCTTTCCGTGCAGAGAGGCGGCAAAGCTGAATGCCGTGTCCGAGCTTCACAACTCGCTGGAGCACTGGAAGGCAAGAATGAAGAGGCAGAACACAGCCTTGGTTTCAGCAGCTTCCGGGACTGCAAAAGTTCAGCAATAGCTCTGTCAAAGCAGAACTCGGCTGAGAATGCTCTCGCAGCTTGGGAAAGTTAGGCGCAGCTGTTGACCAGCTCTGCCCGTGGCCACAGGCTGCTTCTTCCACCTTCACTGTGGCAGAGCTTTTGCGGAACAGAGAGGGCATTCTTCCAGTGCGTGTTCTCCAAGGAGCTGTGAAACAGAGCCTAGCACGCTGTCTCGCTGATACTGGCTTTCGGCAAGCAGGCGTGCCGCACCGCCTACATTCTGCACTCTGGCAGCCTAGTTGCCAGCTTTCGGCAGCTGCTGTCCTAGCAAGGAAGCTCAGGAAGTCAAAGCCAGTGCCGGGCGGCACCTTTCTGCTTTGCCCGCCTAAGCGGCGTCACGCTCCCACGGATACGGTGTCCTTTCCCTCTGCACTGCGTCTGCCAAGTTGCTCTCTGCCTCTCGGAGCATAAGGGCAAAGGACAATGTTTTCCACAGCAGGGTAGAAATGGCATTGCTAGCAGGAAAGCTAGATGCCTTGGAACTGTCCCCTTAGCCCTTGCCACTCACTTCAGGCTCGTACGCTGAGCAGAACAGCCTGCTGTTCTGAAGCTTCGCTGGCTGCCCTTCGTGACCAGCTGCGCTTTCCTACCCAAGGAGGCGAAGCTCCGTCTACTTCTCGCACCGAGCACGCTGCTCCTGGCTTTTGCTTCTGCCGCAACGAGCTCGCTACGCGCACTTTTCTTCTCAACCCTGTGCGCCCTTGCGTTCTGCCTTTCTTGTCTCGTGAATGGAGACGGAAAGCTTCTCGGCTACAACTCGCCTAGAACAACTGCGGCTACACATTAAGCTCGCCCGGAACGCCCTGCTGAAACTTGCCTTCTGGCACCACATTCACGGGGCAGCCGTCTTTCTTCGGCCACCTGCCAAGTGGCCCCATATCGCCGCGCTCGTTGCACTCCGCTTGTCAGATTGGCTTACCGCGGCGCTGATTTCAGCCTGGCCAAATACTAGCGCTGCGGAGAGCTGTCTCGCAGACAAGAATGTTCCAGCATAGAAATTTGTCCTGCAATGTTCCCTCCTCTTTTCCCACATTGTGTTGCTCTGATGAATGCCTTGAGCATGGAACGACTTAAGCCAGCAAGTATTCCTTGCCGGCCACCTCTCGCTGTGCAAGATGTATGCCGTGGACCCTTTGAACGCTGCCAAGCAAAAAGCAGAGCAGTGACCAGAAAAGCGAGGAGAGAGCATGCACGAAGCACACTAGTTCTGTCTAGTGCTTTCCGTGCAGAGAGGCGGCAAAGCTGAATGCCGTGTCCGAGCTTCACAACTCGCTGGAGCACTGGAAGGCAAGAATGAAGAGGCAGAACACAGCCTTGGTTTCAGCAGCTTCCGGGACTGCAAAAGTTCAGCAATAGCTCTGTCAAAGCAGAACTCGGCTGAGAATGCTCTCGCAGCTTGGGAAAGTTAGGCGCAGCTGTTGACCAGCTCTGCCCGTGGCCACAGGCTGCTTCTTCCACCTTCACTGTGGCAGAGCTTTTGCGGAACAGAGAGGGCATTCTTCCAGTGCGTGTTCTCCAAGGAGCTGTGAAACAGAGCCTAGCACGCTGTCTCGCTGATACTGGCTTTCGGCAAGCAGGCGTGCCGCACCGCCTACATTCTGCACTCTGGCAGCCTAGTTGCCAGCTTTCGGCAGCTGCTGTCCTAGCAAGGAAGCTCAGGAAGTCAAAGCCAGTGCCGGGCGGCACCTTTCTGCTTTGCCCGCCTAAGCGGCGTCACGCTCCCACGGATACGGTGTCCTTTCCCTCTGCACTGCGTCTGCCGAGTTGCTCTCTGCCTCTCGGAGCATAAGGGCAAAGGACAATGTTTTCCACAGCAGGGTAGAAATGGCATTGCTAGCAGGAAAGCTAGATGCCTTGGAACTGTCCCCTTAGCCCTTGCCACTCACTTCAGGTTCGTACGCTGAGCAGAACAGCCTGCTGTTCTGAAGCTTCGGTGGCTGCCCTTCGTGACCAGCTGCGCTTTCCTACCCAAGGAGGCGAAGCGCCGTCTACTTCTCGCACCGAGCACGCTGCTCCTGGCTTTCACTTCTGCCGCAACGAGCTCGCTACGCGCACTTTTCTTCTCAACCCTGTGCGCCCTCGCGTTCTGCCTTTCTTGTCTCGTGAATGGAGACGGAAAGCTTCTCGGCTACAACTCGCCTAGAACAACTGCGGCTACACATTAAGCTCGCCCGGAACGCCCTGCTGAAACTTGCCTTCTGGCACCACATTCACGGGGCAGCCGTCTTTCTTCGGCCACCTGCCAAGTGGCCCCATATCGCCGCGCTCGTTGCACTCCGCTTGTCAGACTGGCTTACCGCGGCGCTGATTTCAGCCTGGCCAAATACTAGCGCTGCGGAGAGCTGTCTCGCAGACAAGAATGTTCCAGCATAGAAATTTGTCCTGCAATGTTCCCTCCTCTTTTCCCACATTGTGTTGCTCTGATGAATGCCTTGAGCATGGAACGACTTAAGCCAGCAAGTATTCCTTGCCGGCCACCTCTCGCTGTGCAAGATGTATGCCGTGGACCCTTTGAACGCTGCCAAGCAAAAAGCAGAGCAGTGACCATAAAAGCGAGGAGAGAGCATGCACGAAGCACACAAGTTCTGTCTAGTGCTTTCCGTGCAGAGAGGCGGCAAAGCTGAATGCCGTGTCCGAGCTTCACAACTCGCTGGAGCACTGGAAGGCAAGAATGAAGAGGCAGAACACAGCCTTGGTTTCAGCAGCTTCCGGGACTGCAAAAGTTCAGCAATAGCTCTGTCAAAGCAGAACTCGGCTGAGAATGCTCTCGCAGCTTGGGAAAGTTAGGCGCAGCTGTTGACCAGCTCTGCCCGTGGCCACAGGCTGCTTCTTCCACCTTCACTGTGGCAGAGCTTTTGCGGAACAGAGAGGACATTCTTCCAGTGCGTGTTCTCCAAGGAGCTGTGAAACAGAGCCTAGCACGCTGTCTCGCTGATACTGGCTTTCGGCAAGCAGGCGTGCCGCACCGCCTACATTCTGCACTCTGGCAGCCTAGTTGCCAGCTTTCGGCAGCTGCTGTCCTAGCAAGGAGGCTCAGGAAGTCAAAGCCAGTGCCGGGCGGCACCTTTCTGCTTTGCCCGCCTAAGCGGCGTCACGCTCCCACGGATACGGTGTCCTTTCCCTCTGCACTGCGTCTGCCGAGTTGCTCTCTGCCTCTCGGAGCATAAGGGCAAAGGACAATGTTTTCCACAGCAGGGTAGAAATGGCATTGCTAGCAGGAAAGCTAGATGCCTTGGAACTGTCCCCTTAGCCCTTGCCACTCACTTCAGGCTCGTACGCTGAGCAGAACAGCCTGCTGTTCTGAAGCTTCGCTGGCTGCCCTTCGTGACCAGCTGCGCTTTCCTACCCAAGGAGGCGAAGCGCCGTCTACTTCTCGCACCGAGCACGCTGCTCCTGGCTTTCGCTTCTGCCGCAACGAGCTCGCTACGCGCACTTTTCTTCTCAACCCTGTGCGCCCTTGCGTTCTGCCTTTCTTGTCTCGTGAATGGAGACGGAAAGCTTCTCGGCTACAACTCGCCTAGAACAACTGCGGCTACACATTAAGCTCGCCCGGAACGCCCTGCTGAAACTTGCCTTCTGGCACCACATTCACGGGGCAGCCGTCTTTCTTCGGCCACCTGCCAAGTGGCCCCATATCACCGCGCTCGTTGCACTCCGCTTGTCAGATTGGCTTACCGCGGCGCTGATTTCAGCCTGGCCAAATACTAGCGCTGCGGAGAGCTGTCTCGCAGACAAGAATGTTCCAGCATAGAAATTTGTCCTGCAATGTTCCCTCCTCTTTTCCCACATTGTGTTGCTCTGATGAATGCCTTGAGCATGGAACGACTTAAGCCAGCAAGTATTCCTCGCCGGCCACTTCTCGCTGTGCAAGATGTATGCCGTGGACCCTTTGAACGCTGCCAAGCAAAAAGCAGAGCAGTGACCATAAAAGCGAGGAGAGAGCATGCACGAAGCACACTAGTTCTGTCTAGTGCTTTCCGTGCAGAGAGGCGGCAAAGCTGAATGCCGTGTCCGAGCTTCACAACTCGCTGGAGCACAGGAAGGCAAGAATGAAGAGGCAGAACACAGCCTTGGTTTCAGCAGCTTCCGGGACTGCAAAAGTTCAGCAATAGCTCTGTCAAAGCAGAACTCGGCTGAGAATGCTCTCGCAGCTTGGGAAAGTTAGGCGCAGCCGTTGACCAGCTCTGCCCGTGGCCACAGGCTGCTTCTTCCACCTTCACTGTGGCAGAGCTTTTGCGGAACAGAGAGGGCATTCTTCCAGTGCGTGTTCTCCAAGGAGCTGTGAAACAGAGCCTAGCACGCTGTCTCGCTGATACTGGCTTTCGGCAAGCAGGCGTGCCGCACCGCCTACATTCTGCACTCTGGCAGCCTAGTTGCCATCTTTCGGCAGCTGCTGTCCTAGCAAGGAAGCTCAGGAAGTCAAAGCCAGTGCCGGGCGGCACCTTTCTGCTTTGCCCGCCTAAGCGGCGTCACGCTCCCACGGATACGGTGTCCTTTCCCTCTGCACTGCGTCTGCCGTGTTGCTCTCTGCCTCTCGGAGCATAAGGGCAAAGGAGAATGTTTTCCACAGCAGGGTAGAAATGGCATTGCTAGCAGGAAAGCTAGATGCCTTGGAACTGTCCCCTTAGCCCTTGCCACTCACTTCAGGCTCGTACGCTGAGCAGAACAGCCTTATGTTCTGAAGCTTCGCTGGCTGCCCTTCGTGACCAGCTGCGCTTTCCTACCCAAGGAGGCGAAGCGCCGTCTACTTCTCGCACCGAGCACGCTGCTCCTGGCTTTCGCTTCTGCCGCAACGAGCTCGCTACGCGCACTTTTCTTCTCAACCCTGTGCGCCCTTGCGTTCTGCCTTTCTTGTCTCGTGAATGGAGACGGAAAGCTTCTCGGCTACAACTCGCCTAGAACAACTGCGGCTACACATTAAGCTCGCCCGGAACGCCCTGCTGAAACTTGCCTTCTGGCACCACATTCACGGGGCAGCCGTCTTTCTTCGGCCACCTGCCAAGTGGCCCCATATCGCCGCGCTCGTTGCACTCCGATTGTCAGATTGGCTTACCGCGGCGCTGATTTCAGCCTGGCCAAATACTAGCGCTGCGGAGAGCTGTCTCGCAGACAAGAATGTTCCAGCATAGAAATTTGTCCTGCAATGTTCCCTCCTCTTTTCCCACATTGTGTTGCTCTGATGAATGCCTTGAGCATGGAACGACTTAAGCCAGCAAGTATTCCTCGCCGGCCACGTCTCGCTGTGCAAGATGTATGCCGTGGACCCTTTGAACGCTGCCAAGCAAAAAGCAGAGCAGTGACCAGAAAAGCGAGGAGAGAGCATGCACGAAGCACACTAGTTCTGTCTAGTGCTTTCCGTGCAGAGAGGCGGCAAAGCTGAATGCCGTGTCCGAGCTTCACAACTCGCTGGAGCACAGGAAGGCAAGAATGAAGAGGCAGAACACAGCCTTGGTTTCAGCAGCTTCCGGGACTGCAAAAGTTCAGCAATAGCTCTGTCAAAGCAGAACTCGGCTGAGAATGCTCTCGCAGCTTGGGAAAGTTAGGCGCAGCTGTTGACCAGCTCTGCCCGTGGCCACAGGCTGCTTCTTCCACCTTCACTGTGGCAGAGCTTTTGCGGAACAGAGAGGGCATTCTTCCAGTGCGTGTTCTCCAAGGAGCTGTGAAACAGAGCCTAGCACGCTGTCTCGCTGATACTGGCTTTCGGCAAGCAGGCGTGCCGCACCGCCTACATTCTGCACTCTGGCAGCCTAGTTGCCAGCTTTCGGCAGCTGCTGTCCTAGCAAGGAAGCTCAGGAAGTCAAAGCCAGTGCCGGGCGGCACCTTTCTGCTTTGCCCGCCTAAGCGGCGTCAAGCTCCCACGGATACGGTGTCCTTTCCCTCTGCACTGCGTCTGCCGTGTTGCTCTCTGCCTCTCGGAGCATAAGGGCAAAGGAGAATGTTTTCCACAGCAGGGTAGAAATGGCATTGCTAGCAGGAAAGCTAGATGCCTTGGAACTGTCCCCTTAGCCCTTGCCACTCACTTCAGGCTCGTACGCTGAGCAGAACAGCCTGCTGTTCTGAAGCTTCGCTGGCTGCCCTTCGTGACCAGCTACGCTTTCCTACCCAAGGAGGCGAAGCGCCGTCTACTTCTCGCACCGAGCACGCTGCTCCTGGCTTTCGCTTCTGCCGCAACGAGCTCGCTACGCGCACTTTTCTTCTCAACCCTGTGCGCCCTTGCGTTCTGCCTTTCTTGTCTCGTGAATGGAGACGGAAAGCTTCTCGGCTACAACTCGCCTAGAACAACTGCGGCTACACATTAAGCTCGCCCGGAACGCCCTGCTGAAACTTGCCTTCTGGCACCACATTCACGGGGCAGCCGTCTTTCTTCGGCCACCTGCCAAGTGGCCCCATATCGCCGCGCTCGTTGCACTCCGCTTGTCAGATTGGCTTACCGCGGCGCTGATTTCAGCCTGGCCAAATACTAGCGCTGCGGAGAGCTGTCTCGCAGACAAGAATGTTCCAGCATAGAAATTTGTCCTGCAATGTTCCCTCCTCTTTTCCCACATTGTGTTGCTCTGATGAATGCCTTGAGCATGGAACGACTTAAGCCAGCAAGTATTCCTCGCCGGCCAGCTCTCGCTGTGCAAGATGTATGCCGTGGACCCTTTGAACGCTGCCAAGCAAAAAGCAGAGCAGTGACCATAAAAGGGAGGAGAGAGCATGCACGAAGCACACTAGTTCTGTCTAGTGCTTTCCGTGCAGAGAGGCGGCAAAGCTGAATGCCGTGTCCGAGCTTCACAACTCGCTGGAGCACAGGAAGGCAAGAATGAAGAGGCAGAACACAGCCTTGGTTTCAGCAGCTTCCGGGACTGCAAAAGTTCAGCAATAGCTCTGTCAAAGCAGAACTCGGCTGAGAATGCTCTCGCAGCTTGGGAAAGTTAGGCGCAGCCGTTGACCAGCTCTGCCCGTGGCCACAGGCTGCTTCTTCCACCTTCACTGTGGCAGAGCTTTTGCGGAACAGAGAGGGCATTCTTCCAGTGCGTGTTCTCCAAGGAGCTGTGAAACAGAGCCTAGCACGCTGTCTCGCTGATACTGGCTTTCGGCAAGCAGGCGTGCCGCACCGCCTACATTCTGCACTCTGGCAGCCTAGTTGCCATATTTCGGCAGCTGCTGTCCGAGCAAGGAAGCTCGGGAAGTCAAAGCCAGTGCCGGGCGGCACCTTTCTGCTTTGCCCGCCTAAGCGGCGTCACGCTCCCACGGATACGGTGTCCTTTCCCTCTGCACTGCGTCTGCCGTGTTGCTCTCTGCCTCTCGGAGCATAAGGGCAAAGGACAATGTTTTCCACAGCAGGGTAGAAATGGCATTGCTAGCAGGAAAGCTAGATGCCTTGGAACTGTCCCCTTAGCCCTTGCCACTCACTTCAGGCTCATACGCTGAGCAGAACAGCCTGCTGTTCTGAAGCTTCGCTGGCTGCCCTTCGTGACCAGCTGCGCTTTCCTACCCAAGGAGGCGAAGCGCCGTCTACTTCTCGCACCGAGCACGCTGCTCCTGGCTTTCGCTTCTGCCGCAACGAGCTCGCTACGCGCACTTTTCTTCTCAACCCTGTGCGCCCTTGCGTTCTGCCTTTCTTGTCTCGTGAATGGAGACGGAAAGCTTCTCGGCTACAACTCGCCTAGAACAACTGCGGCTACACATTAAGCTCGCCCGGAACGCCCTGCTGAAACTTGCCTTCTGGCACCACATTCACGGGGCAGCCGTCTTTCTTCGGCCACCTGCCAAGTGGCCCCATATCGCCGCGCTCGTTGCACTCCGCTTGTCAGATTGGCTTACCGCGGCGCTGATTTCAGCCTGGCCAAATACTAGCGCTGCGGAGAGCTGTCTCGCAGACAAGAATGTTCCAGCATAGAAATTTGTCCTGCAATGTTCCCTCCTCTTTTCCCACATTGTGTTGCTCTGATGAATGCCTTGAGCATGGAACGACTTAAGCCAGCAAGTATTCCTCGCCGGCCACCTCTCGCTGTGCAAGATGTATGCCGTGGACCCTTTGAACGCTGCCAAGCAAAAAGCAGAGCAGTGACCATAAAAGGGAGGAGAGAGCATGCACGAAGCACACTAGTTCTGTCTAGTGCTTTCCGTGCAGAGAGGCGGCAAAGCTGAATGCCGTGTCCGAGCTTCACAACTCGCTGGAGCACAGGAAGGCAAGAATGAAGAGGCAGAGCACAGCCTTGGTTTCAGCAGCTTCCGGGACTGCAAAAGTTCAGCAATAGCTCTGTCAAAGCAGAACTCGGCTGAGAATGCTCTCGCAGCTTGGGAAAGTTAGGCGCAGCCGTTGACCAGCTCTGCCCGTGGCCACAGGCTGCTTCTTCCACCTTCACTGTGGCAGAGCTTTTGCGGAACAGAGAGGGCATTCTTCCAGTGCGTGTTCTCCAAGGAGCTGTGAAACAGAGCCTAGCACGCTGTCTCGCTGATACTGGCTTTAGGCAAGCAGGCGTGCCGCACCGCCTACATTCTGCACTCTGGCAGCCTAGTTGCCATCTTTCGGCAGCTGCTGTCCGAGCAAGGAAGCTCAGGAAGTCAAAGCCAGTGCCGGGCGGCACCTTTCTGCTTTGCCCGCCTAAGCGGCGTCACGCTCCCACGGATACGGTGTCCTTTCCCTCTGCACTGCGTCTGCCGAGTTGCTCTCTGCCTCTCGGAGCATAAGGGTAAAGGACAATGTTTTCCACAGCAGGGTAGAAATGGCATTGCTAGCAGGAAAGCTAGATGCCTTGGAACTGTCCCCTTAGCCCTTGCCACTCACTTCAGGCTCGTACGCTGAGCAGAACAGCCTGCTGTTCTGAAGCTTCGCTGGCTGCCCTTCGTGACCAGCTGCGCTTTCCTACCCAAGGAGGCGAAGCGCCGTCTACTTCTCGCACCGAGCACGCTGCTCCTGGCTTTCGCTTCTGCCGCAACGAGCTCGCTACGCGCACTTATCTTCTCAACCCTGTGCGCCCTTGCGTTCTGCCTTTCTTGTCTCGTGAATGGAGACGGAAAGCTTCTCGGCTACAACTCGCCTAGAACAACTGCGGCTACACATTAAGCTCGCCCGGAACGCCCTGCTGAAACTTGCCTTCTGGCACCACATTCACGGGGCAGCCGTCTTTCTTCGGCCACCTGCCAAGTGGCCCCATATCGCCGCGCTCGTTGCACTCCGCTTGTCAGATTGGCTTACCGCGGCGCTGATTTCAGCCTGGCCAAATACTAGCGCTGCGGAGAGCTGTCTCGCAGACAAGAATGTTCCAGCATAGAAATTTGTCCTGCAATGTTCCCTCCTCTTTTCCCACATTGTGTTGCTCTGATGAATGCCCTGAGCATGGAACGACTTAAGCCAGCAAGTATTCCTCGCCGGCCAGCTCTCGCTGTGCAAGATGTATGCCGTGGACCCTTTGAACGCTGCCAAGCAAAAAGCAGAGCAGTGACCAGAAAAGCGAGGAGAGAGCATGCACGAAGCACACTAGTTCTGTCTAGTGCTTTCCGTGCAGAGAGGCGGCAAAGCTGAATGCCGTGTCCGAGCTTCACAACTCGCTGGAGCACTGGAAGGCAAGAATGAAGAGGCAGAACACAGCCTTGGTTTCAGCAGCTTCCGGGACTGCAAAAGTTCAGCAATAGCTCTGTCAAAGCAGAACTCGGCTGAGAATGCTCTCGCAGCTTGGGAAAGTTAGGCGCAGCTGTTGACCAGCTCTGCCCGTGGCCACAGGCTGCTTCTTCCACCTTCACTGTGGCAGAGCTTTTGCGGAACAGAGAGGGCATTCTTCCAGTGCGTGTTCTCCAAGGAGCTGTGAAACAGAGCCTAGCACGCTGTCTCGCTGATACTGGCTTTCGGCAAGCAGGCGTGCCGCACCGCCTACATTCTGCACTCTGGCAGCCTAGTTGCCAGCTTTCGGCAGCTGCTGTCCTAGCAAGGAAGCTCAGGAAGTCAAAGCCAGTGCCGGGCGGCACCTTTCTGCTTTGCCCGCCTAAGCGGCGTCACGCTCCCACGGATACGGTGTCCTTTCCCTCTGCACTGCGTCTGCCAAGTTGCTCTCTGCCTCTCGGAGCATAAGGGCAAAGGACAATGTTTTCCACAGCAGGGTAGAAATGGCATTGCTAGCAGGAAAGCTAGATGCCTTGGAACTGTCCCCTTAGCCCTTGCCACTCACTTCAGGCTCGTACGCTGAGCAGAACAGCCTGCTGTTCTGAAGCTTCGCTGGCTGCCCTTCGTGACCAGCTGCGCTTTCCTACCCAAGGAGGCGAAGCTCCGTCTACTTCTCGCACCGAGCACGCTGCTCCTGGCTTTCGCTTCTGCCGCAACGAGCTCGCTACGCGCACTTTTCTTCTCAACCCTGTGCGCCCTTGCGTTCTGCCTTTCTTGTCTCGTGAATGGAGACGGAAAGCTTCTCGGCTACAACTCGCCTAGAACAACTGCGGCTACACATTAAGCTCGCCCGGAACGCCCTGCTGAAACTTGCCTTCTGGCACCACATTCACGGGGCAGCCGTCTTTCTTCGGCCACCTGCCAAGTGGCCCCATATCGCCGCGCTCGTTGCACTCCGCTTGTCAGATTGGCTTACCGCGGCGCTGATTTCAGCCTGGCCAAATACTAGCGCTGCGGAGAGCTGTCTCGCAGACAAGAATGTTCCAGCATAGAAATTTGTCCTGCAATGTTCCCTCCTCTTTTCCCACATTGTGTTGCTCTGATGAATGCCCTGAGCATGGAACGACTTAAGCCAGCAAGTATTCCTCGCCGGCCAGCTCTCGCTGTGCAAGATGTATGCCGTGGACCCTTTGAACGCTGCCAAGCAAAAAGCAGAGCAGTGACCAGAAAAGCGAGGAGAGAGCATGCACGAAGCACACTAGTTCTGTCTAGTGCTTTCCGTGCAGAGAGGCGGCAAAGCTGAATGCCGTGTCCGAGCTTCACAACTCGCTGGAGCACTGGAAGGCAAGAATGAAGAGGCAGAACACAGCCTTGGTTTCAGCAGCTTCCGGGACTGCAAAAGTTCAGCAATAGCTCTGTCAAAGCAGAACTCGGCTGAGAATGCTCTCGCAGCTTGGGAAAGTTAGGCGCAGCTGTTGACCAGCTCTGCCCGTGGCCACAGGCTGCTTCTTCCACCTTCACTGTGGCAGAGCTTTTGCGGAACAGAGAGGGCATTCTTCCAGTGCGTGTTCTCCAAGGAGCTGTGAAACAGAGCCTAGCACGCTGTCTCGCTGATACTGGCTTTCGGCAAGCAGGCGTGCCGCACCGCCTACATTCTGCACTCTGGCAGCCTAGTTGCCAGCTTTCGGCAGCTGCTGTCCTAGCAAGGAAGCTCAGGAAGTCAAAGCCAGTGCCGGGCGGCACCTTTCTGCTTTGCCCGCCTAAGCGGCGTCACGCTCCCACGGATACGGTGTCCTTTCCCTCTGCACTGCGTCTGCCAAGTTGCTCTCTGCCTCTCGGAGCATAAGGGCAAAGGACAATGTTTTCCACAGCAGGGTAGAAATGGCATTGCTAGCAGGAAAGCTAGATGCCTTGGAACTGTCCCCTTAGCCCTTGCCACTCACTTCAGGCTCGTACGCTGAGCAGAACAGCCTGCTGTTCTGAAGCTTCGCTGGCTGCCCTTCGTGACCAGCTGCGCTTTCCTACCCAAGGAGGCGAAGCTCCGTCTACTTCTCGCACCGAGCACGCTGCTCCTGGCTTTCGCTTCTGCCGCAACGAGCTCGCTACGCGCACTTTTCTTCTCAACCCTGTGCGCCCTTGCGTTCTGCCTTTCTTGTCTCGTGAATGGAGACGGAAAGCTTCTCGGCTACAACTCGCCTAGAACAACTGCGGCTACACATTAAGCTCGCCCGGAACGCCCTGCTGAAACTTGCCTTCTGGCACCACATTCACGGGGCAGCCGTCTTTCTTCGGCCACCTGCCAAGTGGCCCCATATCGCCGCGCTCGTTGCACTCCGCTTGTCAGATTGGCTTACCGCGGCGCTGATTTCAGCCTGGCCAAATACTAGCGCTGCGGAGAGCTGTCTCGCAGACAAGAATGTTCCAGCATAGAAATTTGTCCTGCAATGTTCCCTCCTCTTTTCCCACATTGTGTTGCTCTGATGAATGCCCTGAGCATGGAACGACTTAAGCCAGCAAGTATTCCTCGCCGGCCAGCTCTCGCTGTGCAAGATGTATGCCGTGGACCCTTTGAACGCTGCCAAGCAAAAAGCAGAGCAGTGACCAGAAAAGCGAGGAGAGAGCATGCACGAAGCACACTAGTTCTGTCTAGTGCTTTCCGTGCAGAGAGGCGGCAAAGCTGAATGCCGTGTCCGAGCTTCACAACTCGCTGGAGCACTGGAAGGCAAGAATGAAGAGGCAGAACACAGCCTTGGTTTCAGCAGCTTCCGGGACTGCAAAAGTTCAGCAATAGCTCTGTCAAAGCAGAACTCGGCTGAGAATGCTCTCGCAGCTTGGGAAAGTTAGGCGCAGCTGTTGACCAGCTCTGCCCGTGGCCACAGGCTGCTTCTTCCACCTTCACTGTGGCAGAGCTTTTGCGGAACAGAGAGGGCATTCTTCCAGTGCGTGTTCTCCAAGGAGCTGTGAAACAGAGCCTAGCACGCTGTCTCGCTGATACTGGCTTTCGGCAAGCAGGCGTGCCGCACCGCCTACATTCTGCACTCTGGCAGCCTAGTTGCCAGCTTTCGGCAGCTGCTGTCCTAGCAAGGAAGCTCAGGAAGTCAAAGCCAGTGCCGGGCGGCACCTTTCTGCTTTGCCCGCCTAAGCGGCGTCACGCTCCCACGGATACGGTGTCCTTTCCCTCTGCACTGCGTCTGCCAAGTTGCTCTCTGCCTCTCGGAGCATAAGGGCAAAGGACAATGTTTTCCACAGCAGGGTAGAAATGGCATTGCTAGCAGGAAAGCTAGATGCCTTGGAACTGTCCCCTTAGCCCTTGCCACTCACTTCAGGCTCGTACGCTGAGCAGAACAGCCTGCTGTTCTGAAGCTTCGCTGGCTGCCCTTCGTGACCAGCTGCGCTTTCCTACCCAAGGAGGCGAAGCTCCGTCTACTTCTCGCACCGAGCACGCTGCTCCTGGCTTTCGCTTCTGCCGCAACGAGCTCGCTACGCGCACTTTTCTTCTCAACCCTGTGCGCCCTTGCGTTCTGCCTTTCTTGTCTCGTGAATGGAGACGGAAAGCTTCTCGGCTACAACTCGCCTAGAACAACTGCGGCTACACATTAAGCTCGCCCGGAACGCCCTGCTGAAACTTGCCTTCTGGCACCACATTCACGGGGCAGCCGTCTTTCTTCGGCCACCTGCCAAGTGGCCCCATATCGCCGAGCTCGTTGCACTCCGCTTGTCAGATTGGCTTACCGCGGCGCTGATTTCAGCCTGGCCAAATACTAGCGCTGCGGAGAGCTGTCTCGCAGACAAGAATGTTCCAGCATAGAAATTTGTCCTGCAATGTTCCCTCCTCTTTTCCCACATTGTGTTGCACTGATGAATGCCTTGAGCATGGAACGACTTAAGCCAGCAAGTATTCCTCGCCGGCCACCTCTAGCTGTGCAAGATGTATGCCGTGGACCCTTTGAACGCTGCCAAGCAAAAAGCAGAGCAGTGACCAGAAAAGCGAGGAGAGAGCATGCACGAAGCACACTAGTTCTGTCTAGTGCTTTCCGTGCAGAGAGGCGGCAAAGCTGAATGCCGTGTCCGAGCTTCACAACTCGCTGGAGCACTGGAAGGCAAGAATGAAGAGGCAGAACACAGCCTTGGTTTCAGCAGCTTCCGGGACTGCAAAAGTTCAGCAATAGCTCTGTCAAAGCAGAACTCGGCTGAGAATGCTCTCGCAGCTTGGGAAAGTTAGGCGCAGCCGTTGACCAGCTCTGCCCGTGGCCACAGGCTGCTTCTTCCACCTTCACTGTGGCAGAGATTTTGCGGAACAGAGAGGGCATTCTTCCAGTGCGTGTTCTCCAAGGAGCTGTGAAACAGAGCCTAGCACGCTGTCTCGCTGATACTGGCTTTCGGCAAGCAGGCGTGCCGCACCGCCTACATTCTGCACTCTGGCAGCCTAGTTGCCAGCTTTCGGCAGCTGCTGTCCTAGTAAGGAAGCTCAGGAAGTCAAAGCCAGTGCCGGGCGGCACCTTTCTGCTTTGCCCGCCTAAGCGGCGTCACGCTCCCACGGATACGGTGTCCTTTCCCTCTGCACTGCGTCTGCCGAGTTGCTCTCTGCCTCTCGGAGCATAAGGGCAAAGGACAATGTTTTCCACAGCAGGGTAGAAATGGCATTGCTAGCAGGAAAGCTAGATGCCTTGGAACTGTCCCCTTAGCCCTTGCCACTCACTTCAGGCTCGTAGGCTGAGCAGAACAGCCTGCTGTTCTGAAGCTTCGCTGGCTGCCCTTCGTGACCAGCTGCGCTTTCCTACCCAAGGAGGCGAAGCTCCGTCTACTTCTCGCACCGAGCACGCTGCTCCTGGCTTTCGCTTCTGCCGCAACGAGCTCGCTACGCGCACTTTTCTTCTCAACCCTGTGCGCCCTTGCGTTCTGCCTTTCTTGTCTCGTGAATGGAGACGGAAAGCTTCTCGGCTACAACTCGCCTAGAACAACTGCGGCTACACATTAAGCTCGCCCGGAACACCCTGCTGAAACTTGCCTTCTGGCACCACATTCACGGGGCAGCCGTCTTTCTTCGGCCACCTGCCAAGTGGCCCCATATCGCCGAGCTCGTTGCACTCCGCTTGTCAGACTGGCTTACCGCGGTGCTGATTTCAGCCTGGCCAAATGCTAGCGCTGCGGAGAGCTGTCTCGCAGACAAGAATGTTCCAGCATAGAAATTTGTCCTGCAATGTTCCCTCCTCTTTTCCCACATTGTGTTGCTCTGATGAATGCCTTGAGCATGGAACGACTTAAGCCAGCAAGTATTCCTTGCCGGCCACCTCTCGCTGTGCAAGATGTATGCCGTGGACCCTTTGAACGCTGCCAAGCAAAAAGCAGAGCAGTGACCAGAAAAGCGAGGAGAGAGCATGCACGAAGCACACTAGTTCTGTCTAGTGCTTTCCGTGCAGAGAGGCGGCAAAGCTGAATGCCGTGTCCGAGCTTCACAACTCGCTGGAGCACTGGAAGGCAAGAATGAAGAGGCAGAACACAGCCTTGGTTTCAGCAGCTTCCGGGACTGCAAAAGTTCAGCAATAGCTCTGTCAAAGCAGAACTCGGCTGAGAATGCTCTCGCAGCTTGGGAAAGTTAGGCGCAGCTGTTGACCAGCTCTGCCCGTGGCCACAGACTGCTTCTTCCACCTTCACTGTGGCAGAGCTTTTGCGGAATAGAGAGGGCATTCTTCCAGTGCGTGTTCTCCAAGGAGCTGTGAAACAGAGCCTAGCACGCTGTCTCGCTGATACTGGCTTTCGGCAAGCAGGCGTGCCGCACCGCCTACATTCTGCACTCTGGCAGCCTAGTTGCCAGCTTTCGGCAGCTGCTGTCCTAGCAAGGAAGCTCAGGAAGTCAAAGCCAGTGCCGGGCGGCACCTTTCTGCTTTGCCCGCCTAAGCGGCGTCACGCTCCCACGGATACGGTGTCCTTTCCCTCTGCACTGCGTCTGCCGAGTTGCTCTCTGCCTCTCGGAGCATAAGGGCAAAGGACAATGTTTTCCACAGCAGGGTAGAAATGGCATTGCTAGCAGGAAAGCTAGATGCCTTGGAACTGTCCCCTTAGCCCTTGCCACTCACTTCAGGCTCGTACGCTGAGCAGAACAGCCTGCTGTTCTGACGCTTCGCTGGCTGCCCTTCGTGACCAGCTGCGCTTTCCTACCCAAGGAGGCGAAGCGCCGTCTACTTCTCGCACCGAGCACGCTGCTCCTGGCTTTCGCTTCTGCCGCAACGAGCTCGCTACGCGCACTTATCTTCTCAACCCTGTGCGCCCTTGCGTTCTGCCTTTCTTGTCTCGTGAATGGAGACGGAAAGCTTCTCGGCTACAACTCGCCTAGAACAACTGCGGCTACACATTAAGCTCGCCCGGAACGCCCTGCTGAAACTTGCCTTCTGGCACCACATTCACGGGGCAGCCGTCTTTCTTCGGCCACCTGCCAAGTGGCCCCATATCGCCGAGCTCGTTGCACTCCGCTTGTCAGACTGGCTTACCGCGGCGCTGATTTCAGCCTGGCCAAATACTAGCGCTGCGGAGAGCTGTCTCGCAGACAAGAATGTTCCAGCATAGAAATTTGTCCTGCAATGTTCCCTCCTCTTTTCCCACATTGTGTTGCTCTGATGAATGCCTTGAGCATGGAACGACTTAAGCCAGCAAGTATTCCTCGCCGGCCACCTCTAGCTGTGCAAGATGTATGCCGTGGACCCTTTGAACGCTGCCAAGCAAAAAGCAGAGCAGTGACCAGAAAAGGGAGGAGAGAGCATGCACGAAGCACACTAGTTCTGTCTAGTGCTTTCCGTGCAGAGAGGCGGCAAAGCTGAATGCCGTGTCCGAGCTTCACAACTCGCTGGAGCACTGGAAGGCAAGAATGAAGAGGCAGAACACAGCCTTGGTTTCAGCAGCTTCCGGGACTGCAAAAGTTCAGCAATAGCTCTGTCAAAGCAGAACTCGGCTGAGAATGCTCTCGCAGCTTGGGAAAGTTAGGCGCAGCCGTTGACCAGCTCTGCCCGTGGCCACAGGCTGCTTCTTCCACCTTCACTGTGGCAGAGATTTTGCGGAACAGAGAGGGCATTCTTCCAGTGCGTGTTCTCCAAGGAGCTGTGAAACAGAGCCTAGCACGCTGTCTCGCTGATACTGGCTTTCGGCAAGCAGGCGTGCCGCACCGCCTACATTCTGCACTCTGGCAGCCTAGTTGCCAGCTTTCGGCAGCTGCTGTCCTAGCAAGGAAGCTCAGGAAGTCAAAGCCAGTGCCGGGCGGCACCTTTCTGCTTTGCCCGCCTAAGCGGCGTCACGCTCCCACGGATACGGTGTCCTTTCCCTCTGCACTGCGTCTGCCGAGTTGCTCTCTGCCTCTCGGAGCATAAGGGCAAAGGACAATGTTTTCCACAGCAGGGTAGAAATGGCATTGCTAGCAGGAAAGCTAGATGCCTTGGAACTGTCCCCTTAGCCCTTGCCACTCACTTCAGGCTCGTACGCTGAGCAGAACAGCCTGCTGTTCTGAAGCTTCGCTGGCTGCCCTTCGTGACCAGCTGCGCTTTCCTACCCAAGGAGGCGAAGCGCCGTCTACTTCTCGCACCGAGCACGCTGCTCCTGGCTTTCGCTTCTGCCGCAACGAGCTCGCTACGCGCACTTATCTTCTCAACCCTGTGCGCCCTTGCGTTCTGCCTTTCTTGTCTCGTGAATGGAGACGGAAAGCTTCTCGGCTACAACTCGCCTAGAACAACTGCGGCTACACATTAAGCTCGCCCGGAACGCCCTGCTGAAACTTGCCTTCTGGCACCACATTCACGGGGCAGCCGTCTTTCTTCGGCCACCTGCCAAGTGGCCCCATATCGCCGAGCTCGTTGCACTCCGCTTGTCAGACTGGCTTACCGCGGCGCTGATTTCAGCCTGGCCAAATACTAGCGCTGCGGAGAGCTGTCTCGCAGACAAGAATGTTCCAGCATAGAAATTTGTCCTGCAATGTTCCCTCCTCTTTTCCCACATTGTGTTGCTCTGATGAATGCCTTGAGCATGGAACGACTTAAGCCAGCAAGTATTCCTCGCCGGCCAGCTCTCGCTGTGCAAGATGTATGCCGTGGACCCTTTGAACGCTGCCAAGCAAAAAGCAGAGCAGTGACCAGAAAAGCGAGGAGAGAGCATGCACGAAGCACACTAGTTCTGTCTAGTGCTTTCCGTGCAGAGAGGCGGCAAAGCTGAATGCCGTGTCCGAGCTTCAAAACTCGCTGGAGCACTGGAAGGCAAGAATGAAGAGGCAGAACACAGCCTTGGTTTCAGCAGCTTCCGGGACTGCAAAAGTTCAGCAATAGCTCTGTCAAAGCAGAACTCGGCTGAGAATGCTCTCGCAGCTTGGGAAAGTTAGGCGCAGCCGTTGACCAGCTCTGCCCGTGGCCACAGGCTGCTTCTTCCACCTTCACTGTGGCAGAGCTTTTGCGGAACAGAGAGGGCATTCTTCCAGTGCGTGTTCTCCAAGGAGCTGTGAAACAGAGCCTAGCACGCTGTCTCGCTGATACTGGCTTTCGGCAAGCAGGCGTGCCGCACCGCCTACATTCTGCACTCTGGCAGCCTAGTTGCCAGCTTTCGGCAGCTGCTGTCCTAGCAAGGAAGCTCAGGAAGTCAAAGCCAGTGCCGGGCGGCACCTTTCTGCTTTGCCCGCCTAAGCGGCGTCACGCTCCCACGGATACGGTGTCCTTTCCCTCTGCACTGCGTCTGCCGAGTTGCTCTCTGCCTCTCGGAGCATAAGGTCAAAGGACAATGTTTTCCACAGCAGGGTAGAAATGGCATTGCTAGCAGGAAAGCTAGATGCCTTGGAACTGTCCCCTTAGCCCTTGCCACTCACTTCAGGCTCGTACGCTGAGCAGAACAGCCTGCTGTTCTGAAGCTTCGCTGGCTGCCCTTCGTGACCAGCTGCGCTTTCCTACCCAAGGAGGCGAAGCTCCGTCTACTTCTGGCACCGAGCACGCTGCTCCTGGCTTTCGCTTCTGCCGCAACGAGCTCGCTACGCGCACTTTTCTTCTCAACCCTGTGCGCCCTTGCGTTCTGCCTTTCTTGTCTCGTGAATGGAGACGGAAAGCTTCTCGGCTACAACTCGCCTAGAACAACTGCGGCTACACATTAAGCTCGCCCGGAACGCCCTGCTGAAACTTGCCTTCTGGCACCACATTCACGGGGCAGCCGTCTTTCTTCGGCCACCTGCCAAGTGGCCCCATATCGCCGCGCTCGTTGCACTCCGCTTGTCAGACTGGCTTACCGCGGTGCTGATTTCAGCCTGGCCAAATGCTAGCGCTGCGGAGAGCTGTCTCGCAGACAAGAATGTTCCAGCATAGAAATTTGTCCTGCAATGTTCCCTCCTCTTTTCCCAAATTGTGTTGCTCTGATGAATGCCTTGAGCATGGAACGACTTAAGCCAGCAAGTATTCCTCGCCGGCCACCTCTCGCTGTGCAAGATGTATGCCGTGGACCCTTTGAACGCTGCCAAGCAAAAAGCAGAGCAGTGACCAGAAAAGCGAGGAGAGAGCATGCACGAAGCACACTAGTTCTGTCTAGTGCTTTCCGTGCAGAGAGGCGGCAAAGCTGAATGCCGTGTCCGAGCTTCACAACTCGCTGGAGCACAGAAAGCCAAGAATGAAGAGGCAGAACACAGCCTTGGTTTCAGCAGCTTCCGGGACTGCAAAAGTTCAGCAATAGCTCTGTCAAAGCAGAACTCGGCTGAGAATGCTCTCGCAGCTTGGGAAAGTTAGGCGCAGCTGTTGACCAGCTCTGCCCGTGGCCACAGGCTGCTTCTTCCACCTTCACTGTGGCAGAGCTTTTGCGGAACAGAGAGGGCATTCTTCCAGTGCGTGTTCTCCAAGGAGCTGTGAAACAGAGCCTAGCACGCTGTCTCGCTGATACTGGCTTTCGGCAAGCAGGCGTGCCGCACCGCCTACATTCTGCACTCTGGCAGCCTAGTTGCCAGCTTTCGGCAGCTGCTGTCCTAGCAAGGAAGCTCAGGAAGTCAAAGCCAGTGCCGGGCGGCACCTTTCTGCTTTGCCCGCCTAAGCGGCGTCACGCTCCCACGGATACGGTGTCCTTTCCCTCTGCACTGCGTCTGCCAAGTTGCTCTCTGCCTCTCGGAGCATAAGGGCAAAGGACAATGTTTTCCACAGCAGGGTAGAAATGGCATTGCTAGCAGGAAAGCTAGATGCCTTGGAACTGTCCCCTTAGCCCTTGCCACTCACTTCAGGCTCGTACGCTGAGCAGAACAGCCTGCTGTTCTGAAGCTTCGCTGGCTGCCCTTCGTGACCAGCTGCGCTTTCCTACCCAAGGAGGCGAAGCGCCGTCTACTTCTCGCACCGAGCACGCTGCTCCTGGCTTTCGCTTCTGCCGCAACGAGCTCGCTACGCGCACTTTTCTTCTCAACCCTGTGCGCCCTTGCGTTCTGCCTTTCTTGTCTCGTGAATGGAGACGGAAAGCTTCTCGGCTACAACTCGCCTAGAACAACTGCGGCTACACATTAAGCTCGCCCGGAACGCCCTGCTGAAACTTGCCTTCTGGCACCACATTCACGGGGCAGCCGTCTTTCTTCGGCCACCTGCCAAGTGGCCCCATATCGCCGCGCTCGTTGCGCTCCGCTTGTCAGATTGGCTTACCGCGGCGCTGATTTCAGCCTGGCCAAATACTAGCGCTGCGGAGAGCTGTCTCGCAGACAAGAATGTTCCAGCATAGAAATTTGTCCTGCAATGTTCCCTCCTCTTTTCCCACATTGTGTTGCTCTGATGAATGCCTTGAGCATGGAACGACTTAAGCCAGCAAGTATTCCTCGCCGGCCACCTCTCGCTGTGCAAGATGTATGCCGTGGACCCTTTGAACGCTGCCAAGCAAAAAGCAGAGCAGTGACCAGAAAAGCGAGGAGAGAGCATGCACGAAGCACACTAGTTCTGTCTAGTGCTTTCCGTGCAGAGAGGCGGCAAAGCTGAATGCCGTGTCCGAGCTTCACAACTCGCTGGAGCACTGGAAGGCAAGAATGAAGAGGCAGAACACAGCCTTGGTTTCAGCAGCTTCCGGGACTGCAAAAGTTCAGCAATAGCTCTGTCAAAGCAGAACTCGGCTGAGAATGCTCTCGCAGCTTGGGAAAGTTAGGCGCAGCCGTTGACCAGCTCTGCCCTTGGCCACAGGCTGCTTCTTCCACCTTCACTGTGGCAGAGCTTTTGCGGAACAGAGAGGGCATTCTTCCAGTGCGTGTTCTCCAAGGAGCTGTGAAACAGAGCCTAGCACGCTGTCTCGCTGATACTGGCTTTCGGCAAGCAGGCGTGCCGCACCGCCTACATTCTGCACTCTGGCAGCCTAGTTGCCAGCTTTCGGCAGCTGCTGTCCTAGCAAGGAAGCTCAGGAAGTCAAAGCCAGTGCCGGGCGGCACCTTTCTGCTTTGCCCGCCTAAGCGGCGTCACGCTCCCACGGATACGGTGTCCTTTCCCTCTGCACTGCGTCTGCCGAGTTGCTCTCTGCCTCTCGCAGCATAAGGGCAAAGGACAATGTTTTCCACAGCAGGGTAGAAATGGCATTGCTAGCAGGAAAGCTAGATGCCTTGGAACTGTCCCCTTAGCCCTTGCCACTCACTTCAGGCTCGTACGCTGAGCAGAACAGCCTGCTGTTCTGAAGCTTCGCTGGCTGCCCTTCGTGACCAGCTGCGCTTTCCTACCCAAGGAGGCGAAGCTCCGTCTACTTCTCGCACCGAGCACGCTGCTCCTGGCTTTCGCTTCTGCCGCAACGAGCTCGCTACGCGCACTTTTCTTCTCAACCCTGTGCGCCCTTGCGTTCTGCCTTTCTTGTCTCGTGAATGGAGACGGAAAGCTTCTCGGCTACAACTCGCCTAGAACAACTGCGGCTACACATTAAGCTCGCCCGGAACGCCCTGCTGAAACTTGCCTTCTGGCACCACATTCACGGGGCAGCCGTCTTTCTTCGGCCACCTGCCAAGTGGCCCCATATCGCCGCGCTCGTTGCACTCCGCTTGTCAGATTGGCTTACCGCGGCGCTGATTTCAGCCTGGCCAAATACTAGCGCTGCGGAGAGCTGTCTCGCAGACAAGAATGTTCCAGCATAGAAATTTGTCCTGCAATGTTCCCTCCTCTTTTCCCACATTGTGTTGCTCTGATGAATGCCTTGAGCATGGAACGACTTAAGCCAGCAAGTATTCCTCGCCGGCCACCTCTCGCTGTGCAAGATGTATGCCGTGGACCCTTTGAACGCTGCCAAGCAAAAAGCAGAGCAGTGACCAGAAAAGCGAGGAGAGAGCATGCACGAAGCACACTAGTTCTGTCTAGTGCTTTCCGTGCAGAGAGGCGGCAAAGCTGAATGCCGTGTCCGAGCTTCACAACTCGCTGGAGCACTGGAAGGCAAGAATGAAGAGGCAGAACACAGCCTTGGTTTCAGCAGCTTCCGGGACTGCAAAAGTTCAGCAATAGCTCTGTCAAAGCAGAACTCGGCTGAGAATGCTCTCGCAGCTTGGGAAAGTTAGGCGCAGCTGTTGACCAGCTCTGCCCGTGGCCACAGGCTGCTTCTTCCACCTTCACTGTGGCAGAGCTTTTGCGGAACAGAGAGGGCATTCTTCCAGTGCGTGTTCTCCAAGGAGCTGTGAAACAGAGCCTAGCACGCTGTCTCGCTGATACTGGCTTTCGGCAAGCAGGCGTGCCGCACCGCCTACATTCTGCACTCTGGCAGCCTAGTTGCCAGCTTTCGGCAGCTGCTGTCCGAGCAAGGAAGCTCAGGAAGTCAAAGCCAGTGCCGGGCGGCACCTTTCTGCTTTGCCCGCCTAAGCGGCGTCACGCTCCCACGGATACGGTGTCCTTTCCCTCTGCACTGCGTCTGCCAAGTTGCTCTCTGCCTCTCGGAGCATAAGGGCAAAGGAGAATGTTTTCCACAGCAGGGTAGAAATGGCATTGCTAGCAGGAAAGCTAGATGCCTTGGAACTGTCCCCTTAGCCCTTGACACTCACTTCAGGCTCGTACGCTGAGCAGAACAGCCTGCTGTTCTGAAGCTTCGCTGGCTGCCCTTCGTGACCAGCTGCGCTTTCCTACCCAAGGAGGCGAAGCTCCGTCTACTTCTCGCACCGAGCACGCTGCTCCTGGCTTTCGCTTCTGCCGCAACGAGCTCGCTACGCGCACTTTTCTTCTCAACCCTGTGCGCCCTTGCGTTCTGCCTTTCTTGTCTCGTGAATGGAGACGGAAAGCTTCTCGGCTACAACTCGCCTAGAACAACTGCGGCTACACATTAAGCTCGCCCGGAACGCCCTGCTGAAACTTGCCTTCTGGCACCACATTCACGGGGCAGCCGTCTTTCTTCGGCCACCTGCCAAGTGGCCCCATATCGCCGCGCTCGTTGCGCTCCGCTTGTCAGATTGGCTTACCGCGGCGCTGATTTCAGCCTGGCCAAATACTAGCGCTGCGGAGAGCTGTCTCGCAGACAAGAATGTTCCAGCATAGAAATTTGTCCTGCAATGTTCCCTCCTCTTTTCCCACATTGTGTTGCTCTGATGAATGCCTTGAGCATGGAACGACTTAAGCCAGCAAGTATTCCTCGCCGGCCACCTCTCGCTGTGCAAGATGTATGCCGTGGACTCTTTGAACGCTGCCAAGTAAAAAGCAGAGCAGTGACCATAAAAGCGAGGAGAGAGCATGCACGAAGCACACTAGTTCTGTCTAGTGCTTTCCGTGCAGAGAGGCGGCAAAGCTGAATGCCGTGTCCGAGCTTCACAACTCGCTGGAGCACTGGAAGGCAAGAATGAAGAGGCAGAACACAGCCTTGGTTTCAGCAGCTTCCGGGACTGCAAAAGTTCAGCAATAGCTCTGTCAAAGCAGAACTCGGCTGAGAATGCTCTCGCAGCTTGGGAAAGTTAGGCGCAGCTGTTGACCAGCTCTGCCCGTGGCCACAGGCTGCTTCTTCCACCTTCACTGTGGCAGAGCTTTTGCGGAACAGAGAGGGCATTCTTCCAGTGCGTGTTCTCCAAGGAGCTGTGAAACAGAGCCTAGCACGCTGTCTCGCTGATACTGGCTTTCGGCAAGCAGGCGTGCCGCACCGCCTACATTCTGCACTCTGGCAGCCTAGTTGCCAGCTTTCGGCAGCTGCTGTCCTAGCAAGGAAGCTCAGGAAGTCAAAGCCAGTGCCGGGCGGCACCTTTCTGCTTTGCCCGCCTAAGCGGCGTCACGCTCCCACGGATACGGTGTCCTTTCCCTCTGCACTGCGTCTGCCAAGTTGCTCTCTGCCTCTCGGAGCATAAGGGCAAAGGAGAATGTTTTCCACAGCAGGGTAGAAATGGCATTGCTAGCAGGAAAGCTAGATGCCTTGGAACTGTCCCCTTAGCCCTTGCCACTCACTTCAGGCTCGTACGCTGAGCAGAACAGCCTGCTGTTCTGAAGCTTCGCTGGCTGCCCTTCGTGACCAGCTGCGCTTTCCTACCCAAGGAGGCGAAGCTCCGTCTACTTCTCGCACCGAGCACGCTGCTCCTGGCTTTCGCTTCTGCCGCAACGAGCTCGCTACGCGCACTTTTCTTCTCAACCCTGTGCGCCCTTGCGTTCTGCCTTTCTTGTCTCGTGAATGGAGACGGAAAGCTTCTCGGCTACAACTCGCCTAGAACAACTGCGGCTACACATTAAGCTCGCCCGGAACGCCCTGCTGAAACTTGCCTTCTGGCACCACATTCACGGGGCAGCCGTCTTTCTTCGGCCACCTGCCAAGTGGCCCCATATCGCCGCGCTCGTTGCACTCCGCTTGTCAGACTGGCTTACCGCGGTGCTGATTTCAGCCTGGCCAAATGCTAGCGCTGCGGAGAGCTGTCTCGCAGACAAGAATGTTCCAGCATAGAAATTTGTCCTGCAATGTTCCCTCCTCTTTTCGCACATTGTGTTGCTCTGATGAATGCCTTGAGCATGGAACGACTTAAGCCAGCAAGTATTCCTCGCCGGCCACCTCTCGCTGTGCAAGATGTATGCCGTGGACCCCTTGAACGCTGCCAAGCAAAAAGCAGAGCGGTGACCATAAAAGCGAGGAGAGAGCATGCACGAAGCACACTAGTTCTGTCTAGTGCTTTCCGTGCAGAGAGGCGGCAAAGCTGAATGCCGTGTCCGAGCTTCACAACTCGCTGGAGCACTGGAAGGCAAGAATGAAGAGGCAGAACACAGCCTTGGTTTCAGCAGCTTCCGGGACTGCAAAAGTTCAGCAATAGCTCTGTCAAAGCAGAACTCGGCTGAGAATGCTCTCGCAGCTTGGGAAAGTTAGGCGCAGCCGTTGACCAGCTCTGCCCTTGGCCACAGGCTGCTTCTTCCACCTTCACTGTGGCAGAGCTTTTGCGGAACAGAGAGGGCATTCTTCCAGTGCGTGTTCTCCAAGGAGCTGTGAAACAGAGCCTAGCACGCTGTCTCGCTGATACTGGCTTTCGGCAAGCAGGCGTGCCGCACCGCCTACATTCTGCACTCTGGCAGCCTAGTTGCCAGCTTTCGGCAGCTGCTGTCCTAGCAAGGAAGCTCAGGAAGTCAAAGCCAGTGCCGGGCGGCACCTTTCTGCTTTGCCCGCCTAAGCGGCGTCACGCTCCCACGGATACGGTGTCCTTTCCCTCTGCACTGCGTCTGCCGAGTTGCTCTCTGCCTCTCGCAGCATAAGGGCAAAGGACAATGTTTTCCACAGCAGGGTAGAAATGGCATTGCTAGCAGGAAAGCTAGATGCCTTGGAACTGTCCCCTTAGCCCTTGCCACTCACTTCAGGCTCGTACACTGAGCAGAACAGCCTGCTGTTCTGAAGCTTCGCTGGCTGCCCTTCGTGACCAGCTGCGCTTTCCTACCCAAGGAGGCGAAGCGCCGTCTACTTCTCGCACCGAGCACGCTGCTCCTGGCTTTCGCTTCTGCCGCAACGAGCTCGCTACGCGCACTTTTCTTCTCAACCCTGTGCGCCCTTGCGTTCTGCCTTTCTTGTCTCGTGAATGGAGACGGAAAGCTTCTCGGCTACAACTCGCCTAGAACAACTGCGGCTACACATTAAGCTCGCCCGGAACGCCCTGCTGAAACTTGCCTTCTGGCACCACATTCACGGGGCAGCCGTCTTTCTTCGGCCACCTGCCAAGTGGCCCCATATCGCCGCGCTCGTTGCACTCCGCTTGTCAGATTGGCTTACCGCGGCGCTGATTTCAGCCTGGCCAAATACTAGCGCTGCGGAGAGCTGTCTCGCAGACAAGAATGTTCCAGCATAGAAATTTGTCCTGCAATGTTCCCTCCTCTTTTCCCACATTGTGTTGCTCTGATGAATGCCTTGAGCATGGAACGACTTAAGCCAGCAAGTATTCCTCGCCGGCCACCTCTCGCTGTGCAAGATGTATGCCGTGGACCCTTTGAACGCTGCCAAGCAAAAAGCAGAGCAGTGACCAGAAAAGCGAGGAGAGAGCATGCACGAAGCACACTAGTTCTGTCTAGTGCTTTCCGTGCAGAGAGGCGGCAAAGCTGAATGCCGTGTCCGAGCTTCACAACTCGCTGGAGCACTGGAAGGCAAGAATGAAGAGGCAGAACACAGCCTTGGTTTCAGCAGCTTCCGGGACTGCAAAAGTTCAGCAATAGCTCTGTCAAAGCAGAACTCGGCTGAGAATGCTCTCGCAGCTTGGGAAAGTTAGGCGCAGCCGTTGACCAGCTCTGCCCTTGGCCACAGGCTGCTTCTTCCACCTTCACTGTGGCAGAGCTTTTGCGGAACAGAGAGGGCATTCTTCCAGTGCGTGTTCTCCAAGGAGCTGTGAAACAGAGCCTAGCACGCTGTCTCGCTGATACTGGCTTTCGGCAAGCAGGCGTGCCGCACCGCCTACATTCTGCACTCTGGCAGCCTAGTTGCCAGCTTTCGGCAGCTGCTGTCCTAGCAAGGAAGCTCAGGAAGTCAAAGCCAGTGCCGGGCGGCACCTTTCTGCTTTGCCCGCCTAAGCGGCGTCACGCTCCCACGGATACGGTGTCCTTTCCCTCTGCACTGCGTCTGCCGAGTTGCTCTCTGCCTCTCGCAGCATAAGGGCAAAGGACAATGTTTTCCACAGCAGGGTAGAAATGGCATTGCTAGCAGGAAAGCTAGATGCCTTGGAACTGTCCCCTTAGCCCTTGCCACTCACTTCAGGCTCGTACGCTGAGCAGAACAGCCTGCTGTTCTGAAGCTTCGCTGGCTGCCCTTCGTGACCAGCTGCGCTTTCCTACCCAAGGAGGCGAAGCTCCGTCTACTTCTCGCACCGAGCACGCTGCTCCTGGCTTTCGCTTCTGCCGCAACGAGCTCGCTACGCGCACTTTTCTTCTCAACCCTGTGCGCCCTTGCGTTCTGCCTTTCTTGTCTCGTGAATGGAGACGGAAAGCTTCTCGGCTACAACTCGCCTAGAACAACTGCGGCTACACATTAAGCTCGCCCGGAACGCCCTGCTGAAACTTGCCTTCTGGCACCACATTCACGGGGCAGCCGTCTTTCTTCGGCCACCTGCCAAGTGGCCCCATATCGCCGCGCTCGTTGCACTCCGCTTGTCAGATTGGCTTACCGCGGCGCTGATTTCAGCCTGGCCAAATACTAGCGCTGCGGAGAGCTGTCTCGCAGACAAGAATGTTCCAGCATAGAAATTTGTCCTGCAATGTTCCCTCCTCTTTTCCCACATTGTGTTGCTCTGATGAATGCCTTGAGCATGGAACGACTTAAGCCAGCAAGTATTCCTCGCCGGCCACCTCTCGCTGTGCAAGATGTATGCCGTGGACCCTTTGAACGCTGCCAAGCAAAAAGCAGAGCAGTGACCAGAAAAGCGAGGAGAGAGCATGCACGAAGCACACTAGTTCTGTCTAGTGCTTTCCGTGCAGAGAGGCGGCAAAGCTGAATGCCGTGTCCGAGCTTCACAACTCGCTGGAGCACTGGAAGGCAAGAATGAAGAGGCAGAACACAGCCTTGGTTTCAGCAGCTTCCGGGACTGCAAAAGTTCAGCAATAGCTCTGTCAAAGCAGAACTCGGCTGAGAATGCTCTCGCAGCTTGGGAAAGTTAGGCGCAGCTGTTGACCAGCTCTGCCCGTGGCCACAGGCTGCTTCTTCCACCTTCACTGTGGCAGAGCTTTTGCGGAACAGAGAGGGCATTCTTCCAGTGCGTGTTCTCCAAGGAGCTGTGAAACAGAGCCTAGCACGCTGTCTCGCTGATACTGGCTTTCGGCAAGCAGGCGTGCCGCACCGCCTACATTCTGCACTCTGGCAGCCTAGTTGCCAGCTTTCGGCAGCTGCTGTCCTAGCAAGGAAGCTCAGGAAGTCAAAGCCAGTGCCGGGCGGCACCTTTCTGCTTTGCCCGCCTAAGCGGCGTCACGCTCCCACGGATACGGTGTCCTTTCCCTCTGCACTGCGTCTGCCAAGTTGCTCTCTGCCTCTCGGAGCATAAGGGCAAAGGAGAATGTTTTCCACAGCAGGGTAGAAATGGCATTGCTAGCAGGAAAGCTAGATGCCTTGGAACTGTCCCCTTAGCCCTTGCCACTCACTTCAGGCTCGTACGCTGAGCAGAACAGCCTGCTGTTCTGAAGCTTCGCTGGCTGCCCTTCGTGACCAGCTGCGCTTTCCTACCCAAGGAGGCGAAGCTCCGTCTACTTCTGGCACCGAGCACGCTGCTCCTGGCTTTCGCTTCTGCCGCAACGAGCTCGCTACGCGCACTTTTCTTCTCAACCCTGTGCGCCCTTGCGTTCTGCCTTTCTTGTCTCGTGAATGGAGACGGAAAGCTTCTCGGCTACAACTCGCCTAGAACAACTGCGGCTACACATTAAGCTCGCCCGGAACGCCCTGCTGAAACTTGCCTTCTGGCACCACATTCACGGGGCAGCCGTCTTTCTTCGGCCACCTGCCAAGTGGCCCCATATCGCCGCGCCCGTTGCACTCCGCTTGTCAGACTGGCTTACCGCGGTGCTGATTTCAGCCTGGCCAAATGCTAGCGCTGCGGAGAGCTGTCTCGCAGACAAGAATGTTCCAGCATAGAAATTTGTCCTGCAATGTTCCCTCCTCTTTTCCCACATTGTGTTGCTCTGATGAATGCCTTGAGCATGGAACGACTTAAGCCAGCAAGTATTCCTCGCCGGCCACCTCTCGCTGTGCAAGATGTATGCCGTGGACCCCTTGAACGCTGCCAAGCAAAAAGCAGAGCAGTGGCCATAAAAGCGAGGAGAGAGCATGCACGAAGCACACTAGTTCTGTCTAGTGCTTTCCGTGCAGAGAGGCGGCAAAGCTGAATGCCGTGTCCGAGCTTCACAACTCGCTGGAGCACTGGAAGGCAAGAATGAAGAGGCAGAACACAGCCTTGGTTTCAGCAGCTTCCGGGACTGCAAAAGTTCAGCAATAGCTCTGTCAAAGCAGAACTCGGCTGAGAATGCTCTCGCAGCTTGGGAAAGTTAGGCGCAGCCGTTGACCAGCTCTGCCCGTGGCCACAGGCTGCTTCTTCCACCTTCACTGTGGCAGAGCTTTTGCGGAACAGAGAGGGCATTCTTCCAGTGCGTGTTCTCCAAGGAGCTGTGAAACAGAGCCTAGCACGCTGTCTCGCTGATACTGGCTTTCGGCAAGCAGGCGTGCCGCACCGCCTACATTCTGCACTCTGGCAGCCTAGTTGCCAGCTTTCGGCAGCTGCTGTCCTAGCAAGGAAGCTCAGGAAGTCAAAGCCAGTGCCGGGCGGCACCTTTCTGCTTTGCCCGCCTAAGCGGCGTCACGCTCCCACGGATACGGTGTCCTTTCCCTCTGCACTGCGTCTGCCAAGTTGCTCTCTGCCTCTCGGAGCATAAGGGCAAAGGAGAATGTTTTCCACAGCAGGGTAGAAATGGCATTGCTAGCAGGAAAGCTAGATGCCTTGGAACTGTCCCCTTAGCCCTTGCCACTCACTTCAGGCTCGTACGCTGAGCAGAACAGCCTGCTGTTCTGAAGCTTCGCTGGCTGCCCTTCGTGACCAGCTGCGCTTTCCTACCCAAGGAGGCGAAGCTCCGTCTACTTCTCGCACCGAGCACGCTGCTCCTGGCTTTCGCTTCTGCCGCAACGAGCTCGCTACGCGCACTTTTCTTCTCAACCCTGTGCGCCCTTGCGTTCTGCCTTTCTTGTCTCGTGAATGGAGACGGAAAGCTTCTCGGCTACAACTCGCCTAGAACAACTGCGGCTACACATTAAGCTCGCCCGGAACGCCCTGCTGAAACTTGCCTTCTGGCACCACATTCACGGGGCAGCCGTCTTTCTTCGGCCACCTGCCAAGTGGCCCCATATCGCCGCGCCCGTTGCACTCCGCTTGTCAGACTGGCTTACCGCGGTGCTGATTTCAGCCTGGCCAAATGCTAGCGCTGCGGAGAGCTGTCTCGCAGACAAGAATGTTCCAGCATAGAAATTTGTCCTGCAATGTTCCCTCCTCTTTTCCCACATTGTGTTGCTCTGATGAATGCCTTGAGCATGGAACGACTTAAGCCAGCAAGTATTCCTCGCCGGCCACCTCTCGCTGTGCAAGATGTATGCCGTGGACCCTTTGAACGCTGCCAAGCAAAAAGCAGAGCAGTGGCCATAAAAGCGAGGAGAGAGCATGCACGAAGCACACTAGTTCTGTCTAGTGCTTTCCGTGCAGAGAGGCGGCAAAGCTGAATGCCGTGTCCGAGCTTCACAACTCGCTGGAGCACTGGAAGGCAAGAATGAAGAGGCAGAACACAGCCTTGGTTTCAGCAGCTTCCGGGACTGCAAAAGTTCAGCAATAGCTCTGTCAAAGCAGAACTCGGCTGAGAATGCTCTCGCAGCTTGGGAAAGTTAGGCGCAGCCGTTGACCAGCTCTGCCCGTGGCCACAGGCTGCTTCTTCCACCTTCACTGTGGCAGAGCTTTTGCGGAACAGAGAGGGCATTCTTCCAGTGCGTGTTCTCCAAGGAGCTGTGAAACAGAGCCTAGCACGCTGTCTCGCTGATACTGGCTTTCGGCAAGCAGGCGTGCCGCACCGCCTACATTCTGCACTCTGGCAGCCTAGTTGCCAGCTTTCGGCAGCTGCTGTCCTAGCAAGGAAGCTCAGGAAGTCAAAGCCAGTGCCGGGCGGCACCTTTCTGCTTTGCCCGCCTAAGCGGCGTCACGCTCCCACGGATACGGTGTCCTTTCCCTCTGCACTGCGTCTGCCGAGTTGCTCTCTGCCTCTCGCAGCATAAGGGCAAAGGACAATGTTTTCCACAGCAGGGTAGAAATGGCATTGCTAGCAGGAAAGCTAGATGCCTTGGAACTGTCCCCTTAGCCCTTGCCACTCACTTCAGGCTCGTACGCTGAGCAGAACAGCCTGCTGTTCTGAAGCTTCGCTGGCTGCCGTTCGTGACCAGCTGCGCTTTCCTACCCAAGGAGGCGAAGCTCCGTCTACTTCTCGCACCGAGCACGCTGCTCCTGGCTTTCGCTTCTGCCGCAACGAGCTCGCTACGCGCACTTTTCTTCTCAACCCTGTGCGCCCTTGCGTTCTGCCTTTCTTGTCTCGTGAATGGAGACGGAAAGCTTCTCGGCTACAACTCGCCTAGAACAACTGCGGCTACACATTAAGCTCGCCCGGAACGCCCTGCTGAAACTTGCCTTCTGGCACCACATTCACGGGGCAGCCGTCTTTCTTCGGCCACCTGCCAAGTGGCCCCATATCGCCGCGCTCGTTGCACTCCGCTTGTCAGATTGGCTTACCGCGGCGCTGATTTCAGCCTGGCCAAATACTAGCGCTGCGGAGAGCTGTCTCGCAGACAAGAATGTTCCAGCATAGAAATTTGTCCTGCAATGTTCCCTCCTCTTTTCCCACATTGTGTTGCTCTGATGAATGCCTTGAGCATGGAACGACTTAAGCCAGCAAGTATTCCTCGCCGGCCACCTCTCGCTGTGCAAGATGTATGCCGTGGACCCTTTGAACGCTGCCAAGCAAAAAGCAGAGCAGTGACCAGAAAAGCGAGGAGAGAGCATGCACGAAGCACACTAGTTCTGTCTAGTGCTTTCCGTGCAGAGAGGTGGCAAAGCTGAATGCCGTGTCCGAGCTTCACAACTCGCTGGAGCACTGGAAGGCAAGAATGAAGAGGCAGAACACAGCCTTGGTTTCAGCAGCTTCCGGGACTGCAAAAGTTCAGCAATAGCTCTGTCAAAGCAGAACTCGGCTGAGAATGCTCTCGCAGCTTGGGAAAGTTAGGCGCAGCTGTTGACCAGCTCTGCCCGTGGCCACAGGCTGCTTCTTCCACCTTCACTGTGGCAGAGCTTTTGCGGAACAGAGAGGGCATTCTTCCAGTGCGTGTTCTCCAAGGAGCTGTGAAACAGAGCCTAGCACGCTGTCTCGCTGATACTGGCTTTCGGCAAGCAGGCGTGCCGCACCGCCTACATTCTGCACTCTGGCAGCCTAGTTGCCAGCTTTCGGCAGCTGCTGTCCTAGCAAGGAAGCTCAGGAAGTCAAAGCCAGTGCCGGGCGGCACCTTTCTGCTTTGCCCGCCTAAGCGGCGTCACGCTCCCACGGATACGGTGTCCTTTCCCTCTGCACTGCGTCTGCCAAGTTGCTCTCTGCCTCTCGGAGCATAAGGGCAAAGGAGAATGTTTTCCACAGCAGGGTAGAAATGGCATTGCTAGCAGGAAAGCTAGATGCCTTGGAACTGTCCCCTTAGCCCTTGCCACTCACTTCAGGCTCGTACGCTGAGCAGAACAGCCTGCTGTTCTGAAGCTTCGCTGGCTGCCCTTCGTGACCAGCTGCGCTTTCCTACCCAAGGAGGCGAAGCTCCGTCTACTTCTCGCACCGAGCACGCTGCTCCTGGCTTTCGCTTCTGCCGCAACGAGCTCGCTACGCGCACTTTTCTTCTCAACCCTGTGCGCCCTTGCGTTCTGCCTTTCTTGTCTCGTGAATGGAGACGGAAAGCTTCTCGGCTACAACTCGCCTAGAACAACTGCGGCTACACATTAAGCTCGCCCGGAACGCCCTGCTGAAACTTGCCTTCTGGCACCACATTCACGGGGCAGCCGTCTTTCTTCGGCCACCTGCCAAGTGGCCCCATATCGCCGCGCCCGTTGCACTCCGCTTGTCAGACTGGCTTACCGCGGTGCTGATTTCAGCCTGGCCAAATGCTAGCGCTGCGGAGAGCTGTCTCGCAGACAAGAATGTTCCAGCATAGAAATTTGTCCTGCAATGTTCCCTCCTCTTTTCCCACATTGTGTTGCTCTGATGAATGCCTTGAGCATGGAACGACTTAAGCCAGCAAGTATTCCTCGCCGGCCACCTCTCGCTGTGCAAGATGTATGCCGTGGACCCCTTGAACGCTGCCAAGCAAAAAGCAGAGCAGTGGCCATAAAAGCGAGGAGAGAGCATGCACGAAGCACACTAGTTCTGTCTAGTGCTTTCCGTGCAGAGAGGCGGCAAAGCTGAATGCCGTGTCCGAGCTTCACAACTCGCTGGAGCACTGGAAGGCAAGAATGAAGAGGCAGAACACAGCCTTGGTTTCAGCAGCTTCCGGGACTGCAAAAGTTCAGCAATAGCTCTGTCAAAGCAGAACTCGGCTGAGAATGCTCTCGCAGCTTGGGAAAGTTAGGCGCAGCCGTTGACCAGCTCTGCCCTTGGCCACAGGCTGCTTCTTCCACCTTCACTGTGGCAGAGCTTTTGCGGAACAGAGAGGGCATTCTTCCAGTGCGTGTTCTCCAAGGAGCTGTGAAACAGAGCCTAGCACGCTGTCTCGCTGATACTGGCTTTCGGCAAGCAGGCGTGCCGCACCGCCTACATTCTGCACTCTGGCAGCCTAGTTGCCAGCTTTCGGCAGCTGCTGTCCTAGCAAGGAAGCTCAGGAAGTCAAAGCCAGTGCCGGGCGGCACCTTTCTGCTTTGCCCGCCTAAGCGGCGTCACGCTCCCACGGATACGGTGTCCTTTCCCTCTGCACTGCGTCTGCCGAGTTGCTCTCTGCCTCTCGCAGCATAAGGGCAAAGGACAATGTTTTCCACAGCAGGGTAGAAATGGCATTGCTAGCAGGAAAGCTAGATGCCTTGGAACTGTCCCCTTAGCCCTTGCCACTCACTTCAGGCTCGTACGCTGAGCAGAACAGCCTGCTGTTCTGAAGCTTCGCTGGCTGCCCTTCGTGACCAGCTGCGCTTTCCTACCCAAGGAGGCGAAGCTCCGTCTACTTCTCGCACCGAGCACGCTGCTCCTGGCTTTCGCTTCTGCCGCAACGAGCTCGCTACGCGCACTTTTCTTCTCAACCCTGTGCGCCCTTGCGTTCTGCCTTTCTTGTCTCGTGAATGGAGACGGAAAGCTTCTCGGCTACAACTCGCCTAGAACAACTGCGGCTACACATTAAGCTCGCCCGGAACGCCCTGCTGAAACTTGCCTTCTGGCACCACATTCACGGGGCAGCCGTCTTTCTTCGGCCACCTGCCAAGTGGCCCCATATCGCCGCGCTCGTTGCACTCCGCTTGTCAGATTGGCTTACCGCGGCGCTGATTTCAGCCTGGCCAAATACTAGCGCTGCGGAGAGCTGTCTCGCAGACAAGAATGTTCCAGCATAGAAATTTGTCCTGCAATGTTCCCTCCTCTTTTCCCACATTGTGTTGCTCTGATGAATGCCTTGAGCATGGAACGACTTAAGCCAGCAAGTATTCCTCGCCGGCCACCTCTCGCTGTGCAAGATGTATGCCGTGGACCCTTTGAACGCTGCCAAGCAAAAAGCAGAGCAGTGACCAGAAAAGCGAGGAGAGAGCATGCACGAAGCACACTAGTTCTGTCTAGTGCTTTCCGTGCAGAGAGGCGGCAAAGCTGAATGCCGTGTCCGAGCTTCACAACTCGCTGGAGCACTGGAAGGCAAGAATGAAGAGGCAGAACACAGCCTTGGTTTCAGCAGCTTCCGGGACTGCAAAAGTTCAGCAATAGCTCTGTCAAAGCAGAACTCGGCTGAGAATGCTCTCGCAGCTTGGGAAAGTTAGGCGCAGCTGTTGACCAGCTCTGCCCGTGGCCACAGGCTGCTTCTTCCACCTTCACTGTGGCAGAGCTTTTGCGGAACAGAGAGGGCATTCTTCCAGTGCGTGTTCTCCAAGGAGCTGTGAAACAGAGCCTAGCACGCTGTCTCGCTGATACTGGCTTTCGGCAAGCAGGCGTGCCGCACCGCCTACATTCTGCACTCTGGCAGCCTAGTTGCCAGCTTTCGGCAGCTGCTGTCCTAGCAAGGAAGCTCAGGAAGTCAAAGCCAGTGCCGGGCGGCACCTTTCTGCTTTGCCCGCCTAAGCGGCGTCACGCTCCCACGGATACGGTGTCCTTTCCCTCTGCACTGCGTCTGCCAAGTTGCTCTCTGCCTCTCGGAGCATAAGGGCAAAGGAGAATGTTTTCCACAGCAGGGTAGAAATGGCATTGCTAGCAGGAAAGCTAGATGCCTTGGAACTGTCCCCTTAGCCCTTGCCACTCACTTCAGGCTCGTACGCTGAGCAGAACAGCCTGCTGTTCTGAAGCTTCGCTGGCTGCCCTTCGTGACCAGCTGCGCTTTCCTACCCAAGGAGGCGAAGCTCCGTCTACTTCTCGCACCGAGCACGCTGCTCCTGGCTTTCGCTTCTGCCGCAACGAGCTCGCTACGCGCACTTTTCTTCTCAACCCTGTGCGCCCTTGCGTTCTGCCTTTCTTGTCTCGTGAATGGAGACGGAAAGCTTCTCGGCTACAACTCGCCTAGAACAACTGCGGCTACACATTAAGCTCGCCCGGAACGCCCTGCTGAAACTTGCCTTCTGGCACCACATTCACGGGGCAGCCGTCTTTCTTCGGCCACCTGCCAAGTGGCCCCATATCGCCGCGCTCGTTGCACTCCGCTTGTCAGATTGGCTTACCGCGGCGCTGATTTCAGCCTGGCCAAATACTAGCGCTGCGGAGAGCTGTCTCGCAGACAAGAATGTTCCAGCATAGAAATTTGTCCTGCAATGTTCCCTCCTCTTTTCCCACATTGTGTTGCTCTGATGAATGCCTTGAGCATGGAACGACTTAAGCCAGCAAGTATTCCTCGCCGGCCACCTCTCGCTGTGCAAGATGTATGCCGTGGACCCTTTGAACGCTGCCAAGCAAAAAGCAGAGCAGTGACCAGAAAAGCGAGGAGAGGGCATGCACGAAGCACACTAGTTCTGTCTAGTGCTTTCCGTGCAGAGAGGTGGCAAAGCTGAATGCCGTGTCCGAGCTTCACAACTCGCTGGAGCACTGGAAGGCAAGAATGAAGAGGCAGAACACAGCCTTGGTTTCAGCAGCTTCCGGGACTGCAAAAGTTCAGCAATAGCTCTGTCAAAGCAGAACTCGGCTGAGAATGCTCTCGCAGCTTGGGAAAGTTAGGCGCAGCTGTTGACCAGCTCTGCCCGTGGCCACAGGCTGCTTCTTCCACCTTCACTGTGGCAGAGCTTTTGCGGAACAGAGAGGGCATTCTTCCAGTGCGTGTTCTCCAAGGAGCTGTGAAACAGAGCCTAGCACGCTGTCTCGCTGATACTGGCTTTCGGCAAGCAGGCGTGCCGCACCGCCTACATTCTGCACTCTGGCAGCCTAGTTGCCAGCTTTCGGCAGCTGCTGTCCTAGCAAGGAAGCTCAGGAAGTCAAAGCCAGTGCCGGGCGGCACCTTTCTGCTTTGCCCGCCTAAGCGGCGTCACGCTCCCACGGATACGGTGTCCTTTCCCTCTGCACTGCGTCTGCCAAGTTGCTCTCTGCCTCTCGGAGCATAAGGGCAAAGGACAATGTTTTCCACAGCAGGGTAGAAATGGCATTGCTAGCAGGAAAGCTAGATGCCTTGGAACTGTCCCCTTAGCCCTTGCCACTCACTTCAGGCTCGTACGCTGAGCAGAACAGCCTGCTGTTCTGAAGCTTCGCTGGCTGCCCTTCGTGACCAGCTGCGCTTTCCTACCCAAGGAGGCGAAGCTCCGTCTACTTCTCGCACCGAGCACGCTGCTCCTGGCTTTCGCTTCTGCCGCAACGAGCTCGCTACGCGCACTTTTCTTCTCAACCCTGTGCGCCCTTGCGTTCTGCCTTTCTTGTCTCGTGAATGGAGACGGAAAGCTTCTCGGCTACAACTCGCCTAGAACAACTGCGGCTACACATTAAGCTCGCCCGGAACGCCCTGCTGAAACTTGCCTTCTGGCACCACATTCACGGGGCAGCCGTCTTTCTTCGGCCACCTGCCAAGTGGCCCCATATCGCCGCGCTCGTTGCACTCCGCTTGTCAGACTGGCTTACCGCGGTGCTGATTTCAGCCTGGCCAAATGCTAGCGCTGCGGAGAGCTGTCTCGCAGACAAGAATGTTCCAGCATAGAAATTTGTCCTGCAATGTTCCCTCCTCTTTTCCCACATTGTGTTGCTCTGATGAATGCCTTGAGCATGGAACGACTTAAGCCAGCAAGTATTCCTCGCCGGCCACCTCTCGCTGTGCAAGATGTATGCCGTGGACCCCTTGAACGCTGCCAAGCAAAAAGCAGAGCAGTGGCCATAAAAGCGAGGAGAGAGCATGCACGAAGCACACTAGTTCTGTCTAGTGCTTTCCGTGCAGAGAGGCGGCAAAGCTGAATGCCGTGTCCGAGCTTCACAACTCGCTGGAGCACTGGAAGGCAAGAATGAAGAGGCAGAACACAGCCTTGGTTTCAGCAGCTTCCGGGACTGCAAAAGTTCAGCAATAGCTCTGTCAAAGCAGAACTCGGCTGAGAATGCTCTCGCAGCTTGGGAAAGTTAGGCGCAGCCGTTGACCAGCTCTGCCCTTGGCCACAGGCTGCTTCTTCCACCTTCACTGTGGCAGAGCTTTTGCGGAACAGAGAGGGCATTCTTCCAGTGCGTGTTCTCCAAGGAGCTGTGAAACAGAGCCTAGCACGCTGTCTCGCTGATACTGGCTTTCGGCAAGCAGGCGTGCCGCACCGCCTACATTCTGCACTCTGGCAGCCTAGTTGCCAGCTTTCGGCAGCTGCTGTCCTAGCAAGGAAGCTCAGGAAGTCAAAGCCAGTGCCGGGCGGCACCTTTCTGCTTTGCCCGCCTAAGCGGCGTCACGCTCCCACGGATACGGTGTCCTTTCCCTCTGCACTGCGTCTGCCGAGTTGCTCTCTGCCTCTCGCAGCATAAGGGCAAAGGACAATGTTTTCCACAGCAGGGTAGAAATGGCATTGCTAGCAGGAAAGCTAGATGCCTTGGAACTGTCCCCTTAGCCCTTGCCACTCACTTCAGGCTCGTACGCTGAGCAGAACAGCCTGCTGTTCTGAAGCTTCGCTGGCTGCCCTTCGTGACCAGCTGCGCTTTCCTACCCAAGGAGGCGAAGCTCCGTCTACTTCTCGCACCGAGCACGCTGCTCCTGGCTTTCGCTTCTGCCGCAACGAGCTCGCTACGCGCACTTTTCTTCTCAACCCTGTGCGCCCTTGCGTTCTGCCTTTCTTGTCTCGTGAATGGAGACGGAAAGCTTCTCGGCTACAACTCGCCTAGAACAACTGCGGCTACACATTAAGCTCGCCCGGAACGCCCTGCTGAAACTTGCCTTCTGGCACCACATTCACGGGGCAGCCGTCTTTCTTCGGCCACCTGCCAAGTGGCCCCATATCGCCGCGCTCGTTGCACTCCGCTTGTCAGATTGGCTTACCGCGGCGCTGATTTCAGCCTGGCCAAATACTAGCGCTGCGGAGAGCTGTCTCGCAGACAAGAATGTTCCAGCATAGAAATTTGTCCTGCAATGTTCCCTCCTCTTTTCCCACATTGTGTTGCTCTGATGAATGCCTTGAGCATGGAACGACTTAAGCCAGCAAGTATTCCTCGCCGGCCACCTCTCGCTGTGCAAGATGTATGCCGTGGACCCTTTGAACGCTGCCAAGCAAAAAGCAGAGCAGTGACCAGAAAAGCGAGGAGAGAGCATGCACGAAGCACACTAGTTCTGTCTAGTGCTTTCCGTGCAGAGAGGCGGCAAAGCTGAATGCCGTGTCCGAGCTTCACAACTCGCTGGAGCACTGGAAGGCAAGAATGAAGAGGCAGAACACAGCCTTGGTTTCAGCAGCTTCCGGGACTGCAAAAGTTCAGCAATAGCTCTGTCAAAGCAGAACTCGGCTGAGAATGCTCTCGCAGCTTGGGAAAGTTAGGCGCAGCTGTTGACCAGCTCTGCCCGTGGCCACAGGCTGCTTCTTCCACCTTCACTGTGGCAGAGCTTTTGCGGAACAGAGAGGGCATTCTTCCAGTGCGTGTTCTCCAAGGAGCTGTGAAACAGAGCCTAGCACGCTGTCTCGCTGATACTGGCTTTCGGCAAGCAGGCGTGCCGCACCGCCTACATTCTGCACTCTGGCAGCCTAGTTGCCAGCTTTCAGCAGCTGCTGTCCTAGCAAGGAAGCTCAGGAAGTCAAAGCCAGTGCCGGGCGGCACCTTTCTGCTTTGCCCGCCTAAGCGGCGTCACGCTCCCACGGATACGGTGTCCTTTCCCTCTGCACTGCGTCTGCCGAGTTGCTCTCTGCCTCTCGCAGCATAAGGGCAAAGGACAATGTTTTCCACAGCAGGGTAGAAATGGCATTGCTAGCAGGAAAGCTAGATGCCTTGGAACTGTCCCCTTAGCCCTTGCCACTCACTTCAGGCTCGTACGCTGAGCAGAACAGCCTGCTGTTCTGAAGCTTCGCTGGCTGCCCTTCGTGACCAGCTGCGCTTTCCTACCCAAGGAGGCGAAGCTCCGTCTACTTCTCGCACCGAGCACGCTGCTCCTGGCTTTCGCTTCTGCCGCAACGAGCTCGCTACGCGCACTTTTCTTCTCAACCCTGTGCGCCCTTGCGTTCTGCCTTTCTTGTCTCGTGAATGGAGACGGAAAGCTTCTCGGCTACAACTCGCCTAGAACAACTGCGGCTACACATTAAGCTCGCCCGGAACGCCCTGCTGAAACTTGCCTTCTGGCACCACATTCACGGGGCAGCCGTCTTTCTTCGGCCACCTGCCAAGTGGCCCCATATCGCCGCGCTCGTTGCACTCCGCTTGTCAGATTGGCTTACCGCGGTGCTGATTTCAGCCTGGCCAAATACTAGCGCTGCGGAGAGCTGTCTCGCTGACAAGAATGTTCCAGCATAGAAATTTGTCCTGCAATGTTCCCTCCTCTTTTCCCACATTGTGTTGCTCTGATGAATGCCTTGAGCATGGAACGACTTAAGCCAGCAAGTATTCCTCGCCGGCCACCTCTCGCTGTGCAAGATGTATGCCGTGGACCCTTTGAACGCTGCCAAGCAAAAAGCAGAGCAGTGACCAGAAAAGCGAGGAGAGAGCATGCACGAAGCACACTAGTTCTGTCTAGTGCTTTCCGTGCAGAGAGGCGGCAAAGCTGAATGCCGTGTCCGAGCTTCACAACTCGCTGGAGCACTGGAAGGCAAGAATGAAGAGGCAGAACACAGCCTTGGTTTCAGCAGCTTCCGGGACTGCAAAAGTTCAGCAATAGCTCTGTCAAAGCAGAACTCGGCTGAGAATGCTCTCGCAGCTTGGGAAAGTTAGGCGCAGCTGTTGACCAGCTCTGCCCGTGGCCACAGGCTGCTTCTTCCACCTTCACTGTGGCAGAGCTTTTGCGGAACAGAGAGGGCATTCTTCCAGTGCGTGTTCTCCAAGGAGCTGTGAAACAGAGCCTAGCACGCTGTCTCGCTGATACTGGCTTTCGGCAAGCAGGCGTGCCGCACCGCCTACATTCTGCACTCTGGCAGCCTAGTTGCCAGCTTTCAGCAGCTGCTGTCCTAGCAAGGAAGCTCAGGAAGTCAAAGCCAGTGCCGGGCGGCACCTTTCTGCTTTGCCCGCCTAAGCGGCGTCACGCTCCCACGGATACGGTGTCCTTTCCCTCTGCACTGCGTCTGCCAAGTTGCTCTCTGCCTCTCGCAGCATAAGGGCAAAGGACAATGTTTTCCACAGCAGGGTAGAAATGGCATTGCTAGCAGGAAAGCTAGATGCCTTGGAACTGTCCCCTTAGCCCTTGCCACTCACTTCAGGCTCGTACGCTGAGCAGAACAGCCTGCTGTTCTGAAGCTTCGCTGGCTGCCCTTCGTGACCAGCTGCGCTTTCCTACCCAAGGAGGCGAAGCTCCGTCTACTTCTGGCACCGAGCACGCTGCTCCTGGCTTTCGCTTCTGCCGCAACGAGCTCGCTACGCGCACTTTTCTTCTCAACCCTGTGCGCCCTTGCGTTCTGCCTTTCTTGTCTCGTGAATGGAGACGGAAAGCTTCTCGGCTACAACTCGCCTAGAACAACTGCGGCTACACATTAAGCTCGCCCGGAACGCCCTGCTGAAACTTGCCTTCTGGCACCACATTCACGGGGCAGCCGTCTTTCTTCGGCCACCTGCCAAGTGGCCCCATATCGCCGCGCTCGTTGCACTCCGCTTGTCAGACTGGCTTACCGCGGCGCTGATTTCAGCCTGGCCAAATGCTAGCGCTGCGGAGAGCTGTCTCGCAGACAAGAATGTTCCAGCATAGAAATTTGTCCTGCAATGTTCCCTCCTCTTTTCCCACATTGTGTTGCTCTGATGAATGCCTTGAGCATGGAACGACTTAAGCCAGCAAGTATTCCTCGCCGGCCACCTCTCGCTGTGCAAGATGTATGCCGTGGACCCTTTGAACGCTGCCAAGCAAAAAGCAGAGCAGTGACCAGAAAAGCGAGGAGAGAGCAGGCACGAAGCACACTAGTTCTGTCTAGTGCTTTCCGTGCAGAGAGGCGGCAAAGCTGAATGCCGTGTCCGAGCTTCACAACTCGCTGGAGCACAGAAAGCCAAGAATGAAGAGGCAGAACACAGCCTTGGTTTCAGCAGCTTCCGGGACTGCAAAAGTTCAGCAATAGCTCTGTCAAAGCAGAACTCGGCTGAGAATGCTCTCGCAGCTTGGGAAAGTTAGGCGCATCTGTTGACCAGCTCTGCCCGTGGCCACAGGCTGCTTCTTCCACCTTCACAGTGGCAGAGCTTTTGCGGAACAGAGAGGGCATTCTTCCAGTGCGTGTTCTCCAAGGAGCTGTGAAACAGAGCCTAGCACGCTGTCTCGCTGATACTGGCTTTCGGCAAGCAGGCGTGCCGCACCGCCTACATTCTGCACTCTGGCAGCCTAGTTGCCAGCTTTCGGCAGCTGCTGTCCTAGCAAGGAAGCTCAGGAAGTCAAAGCCAGTGCCGGGCGGCACCTTTCTGCTTTGCCCGCCTAAGCGGCGTCACGCTCCCACGGATACGGTGTCCTTTCCCTCTGCACTGCGTCTGCCAAGTTGCTCTCTGCCTCTCGCAGCATAAGGGCAAAGGACAATGTTTTCCACAGCAGGGTAGAAATGGCATTGCTAGCAGGAAAGCTAGATGCCTTGGAACTGTCCCCTTAGCCCTTGCCACTCACTTCAGGCTCGTACGCTGAGCAGAACAGCCTGCTGTTCTGAAGCTTCGCTGGCTGCCCTTCGTGACCAGCTGCGCTTTCCTACCCAAGGAGGCGAAGCTCCGTCTACTTCTGGCACCGAGCACGCTGCTCCTGGCTTTCGCTTCTGCCGCAACGAGCTCGCTACGCGCACTTTTCTTCTCAACCCTGTGCGCCCTTGCGTTCTGCCTTTCTTGTCTCGTGAATGGAGACGGAAAGCTTCTCGGCTACAACTCGCCTAGAACAACTGCGGCTACACATTAAGCTCGCCCGGAACGCCCTGCTGAAACTTGCCTTCTGGCACCACATTCACGGGGCAGCCGTCTTTCTTCGGCCACCTGCCAAGTGGCCCCATATCGCCGCGCTCGTTGCACTCCGCTTGTCAGACTGGCTTACCGCGGTGCTGATTTCAGCCTGGCCAAATGCTAGCGCTGCGGAGAGCTGTCTCGCAGACAAGAATGTTCCAGCATAGAAATTTGTCCTGCAATGTTCCCTCCTCTTTTCCCACATTGTGTTGCTCTGATGAATGCCTTGAGCATGGAACGACTTAAGCCAGCAAGTATTCCTCGCCGGCCACCTCTCGCTGTGCAAGATGTATGCCGTGGACCCTTTGAACGCTGCCAAGCAAAAAGCAGAGCAGTGACCAGAAAAGCGAGGAGAGAGCATGCACGAAGCACACTAGTTCTGTCTAGTGCTTTCCGTGCAGAGAGGCGGCAAAGCTGAATGCCGTGTCCGAGCTTCACAACTCGCTGGAGCACTGGAAGGCAAGAATGAAGAGGCAGAACACAGCCTTGGTTTCAGCAGCTTCTGGGACTGCAAAAGTTCAGCAATAGCTCTGTCAAAGCAGAACTCGGCTGAGAATGCTCTCGCAGCTTGGGAAAGTTAGGCGCAGCTGTTGACCAGCTCTGCCCGTGGCCACAGGCTGCTTCTTCCACCTTCACTGTGGCAGAGCTTTTGCGGAACAGAGAGGGCATTCTTCCAGTGCGTGTTCTCCAAGGAGCTGTGAAACAGAGCCTAGCACGCTGTCTCGCTGATACTGGCTTTCGGCAAGCAGGCGTGCCGCACCGCCTACATTCTGCACTCTGGCAGCCTAGTTGCCAGCTTTCGGCAGCTGCTGTCCGAGCAAGGAAGCTCAGGAAGTCAAAGCCAGTGCCGGGCGGCACCTTTCTGCTTTGCCCGCCTAAGCGGCGTCACGCTCCCACGGATACGGTGTCCTTTCCCTCTGCACTGCGTCTGCCGAGTTGCTCTCTGCCTCTCGCAGCATAAGGGCAAAGGACAATGTTTTCCACAGCAGGGTAGAAATGGCATTGCTAGCAGGAAAGCTAGATGCCTTGGAACTGTCCCCTTAGCCCTTGCCACTCACTTCAGGCTCGTACGCTGAGCAGAACAGCCTGCTGTTCTGAAGCTTCGCTGGCTGCCCTTCGTGACCAGCTGCGCTTTCCTACCCAAGGAGGCGAAGCTCCGTCTACTTCTCGCACCGAGCACGCTGCTCCTGGCTTTCGCTTCTGCCGCAACGAGCTCGCTACGCGCACTTTTCTTCTCAACCCTGTGCGCCCTTGCGTTCTGCCTTTCTTGTCTCGTGAATGGAGACGGAAAGCTTCTCGGCTACAACTCGCCTAGAACAACTGCGGCTACACATTAAGCTCGCCCGGAACGCCCTGCTGAAACTTGCCTTCTGGCACCACATTCACGGGGCAGCCGTCTTTCTTCGGCCACCTGCCAAGTGGCCCCATATCGCCGCGCTCGTTGCACTCCGCTTGTCAGACTGGCTTACCGCGGTGCTGATTTCAGCCTGGCCAAATACTAGCGCTGCGGAGAGCTGTCTCGCAGACAAGAATGTTCCAGCATAGAAATTTGTCCTGCAATGTTCCCTCCTCTTTTCCCACATTGTGTTGCTCTGATGAATGCCTTGAGCATGGAACGACTTAAGCCAGCAAGTATTCCTCGCCGGCCACCTCTCGCTGTGCAAGATGTATGCCGTGGACCCCTTGAACGCTGCCAAGCAAAAAGCAGAGCAGTGACCATAAAAGCGAGGAGAGAGCATGCACGAAGCACACTAGTTCTGTCTAGTGCTTTCCGTGCAGAGAGGCGGCAAAGCTGAATGCCGTGTCCAAGCTTCACAACTCGCTGGAGCACTGGAAGGCAAGAATGAAGAGGCAGAACACAGCCTTGGTTTCAGCAGCTTCCGGGACTGCAAAAGTTCAGCAATAGCTCTGTCAAAGCAGAACTCGGCTGAGAATGCTCTCGCAGCTTGGGAAAGTTAGGCGCAGCCGTTGACCAGCTCTGCCCTTGGCCACAGGCTGCTTCTTCCACCTTCACTGTGGCAGAGCTTTTGCGGAACAGAGAGGGCATTCTTCCAGTGCGTGTTCTCCAAGGAGCTGTGAAACAGAGCCTAGCACGCTGTCTCGCTGATACTGGCTTTCGGCAAGCAGGCGTGCCGCACCGCCTACATTCTGCACTCTGGCAGCCTAGTTGCCAGCTTTCGGCAGCTGCTGTCCTAGCAAGGAAGCTCAGGAAGTCAAAGCCAGTGCCGGGCGGCACCTTTCTGCTTTGCCCGCCTAAGCGGCGTCACGCTCCCACGGATACGGTGTCCTTTCCCTCTGCACTGCGTCTGCCGAGTTGCTCTCTGCCTCTCGCAGCATAAGGGCAAAGGACAATGTTTTCCACAGCAGGGTAGAAATGGCATTGCTAGCAGGAAAGCTAGATGCCTTGGAACTGTCCCCTTAGCCCTTGCCACTCACTTCAGGCTCGTACGCTGAGCAGAACAGCCTGCTGTTCTGAAGCTTCGCTGGCTGCCCTTCGTGACCAGCTGCGCTTTCCTACCCAAGGAGGCGAAGCTCCGTCTACTTCTCGCACCGAGCACGCTGCTCCTGGCTTTCGCTTCTGCCGCAACGAGCTCGCTACGCGCACTTTTCTTCTCAACCCTGTGCGCCCTTGCGTTCTGCCTTTCTTGTCTCGTGAATGGAGACGGAAAGCTTCTCGGCTACAACTCGCCTAGAACAACTGCGGCTACACATTAAGCTCGCCCGGAACGCCCTGCTGAAACTTGCCTTCTGGCACCACATTCACGGGGCAGCCGTCTTTCTTCGGCCACCTGCCAAGTGGCCCCATATCGCCGCGCTCGTTGCACTCCGCTTGTCAGATTGGCTTACCGCGGCGCTGATTTCAGCCTGGCCAAATACTAGCGCTGCGGAGAGCTGTCTCGCAGACAAGAATGTTCCAGCATAGAAATTTGTCCTGCAATGTTCCCTCCTCTTTTCCCACATTGTGTTGCTCTGATGAATGCCTTGAGCATGGAACGACTTAAGCCAGCAAGTATTCCTCGCCGGCCACCTCTCGCTGTGCAAGATGTATGCCGTGGACCCTTTGAACGCTGCCAAGCAAAAAGCAGAGCAGTGACCAGAAAAGCGAGGAGAGAGCATGCACGAAGCACACTAGTTCTGTCTAGTGCTTTCCGTGCAGAGAGGCGGCAAAGCTGAATGCCGTGTCCGAGCTTCACAACTCGCTGGAGCACTGGAAGGCAAGAATGAAGAGGCAGAACACAGCCTTGGTTTCAGCAGCTTCCGGGACTGCAAAAGTTCAGCAATAGCTCTGTCAAAGCAGAACTCGGCTGAGAATGCTCTCGCAGCTTGGGAAAGTTAGGCGCAGCTGTTGACCAGCTCTGCCCGTGGCCACAGGCTGCTTCTTCCACCTTCACTGTGGCAGAGCTTTTGCGGAACAGAGAGGGCATTCTTCCAGTGCGTGTTCTCCAAGGAGCTGTGAAACAGAGCCTAGCACGCTGTCTCGCTGATACTGGCTTTCGGCAAGCAGGCGTGCCGCACCGCCTACATTCTGCACTCTGGCAGCCTAGTTGCCAGCTTTCGGCAGCTGCTGTCCTAGCAAGGAAGCTCAGGAAGTCAAAGCCAGTGCCGGGCGGCACCTTTCTGCTTTGCCCGCCTAAGCGGCGTCACGCTCCCACGGATACGGTGTCCTTTCCCTCTGCACTGCGTCTGCCGAGTTGCTCTCTGCCTCTCGCAGCATAAGGGCAAAGGACAATGTTTTCCACAGCAGGGTAGAAATGGCATTGCTAGCAGGAAAGCTAGATGCCTTGGAACTGTCCCCTTAGCCCTTGCCACTCACTTCAGGCTCGTACGCTGAGCAGAACAGACTGCTGTTCTGAAGCTTCGCTGGCTGCCCTTCGTGACCAGCTGCGCTTTCCTACCCAAGGAGGCGAAGCTCCGTCTACTTCTCGCACCGAGCACGCTGCTCCTGGCTTTCGCTTCTGCCGCAACGAGCTCGCTACGCGCACTTTTCTTCTCAACCCTGTGCGCCCTTGCGTTCTGCCTTTCTTGTCTCGTGAATGGAGACGGAAAGCTTCTCGGCTACAACTCGCCTAGAACAACTGCGGCTACACATTAAGCTCGCCCGGAACGCCCTGCTGAAACTTGCCTTCTGGCACCACATTCACGGGGCAGCCGTCTTTCTTCGGCCACCTGCCAAGTGGCCCCATATCGCCGCGCTCGTTGCACTCCGCTTGTCAGACTGGCTTACCGCGGCGCTGATTTCAGCCTGGCCAAATACTAGCGCTGCGGAGAGCTGTCTCGCAGACAAGAATGTTCCAGCATAGAAATTTGTCCTGCAATGTTCCCTCCTCTTTTCCCACATTGTGTTGCTCTGATGAATGCCTTGAGCATGGAACGACTTAAGCCAGCAAGTATTCCTCGCCGGCCACCTCTCGCTGTGCAAGATGTATGCCGTGGACCCTTTGAACGCTGCCAAGCAAAAAGCAGAGCAGTGACCAGAAAAGCGAGGAGAGAGCATGCACGAAGCACACTAGTTCTGTCTAGTGCTTTCCGTGCAGAGAGGCGGCAAAGCTGAATGCCGTGTCCGAGCTTCACAACTCGCTGGAGCACTGGAAGGCAAGAATGAAGAGGCAGAACACAGCCTTGGTTTCAGCAGCTTCTGGGACTGCAAAAGTTCAGCAATAGCTCTGTCAAAGCAGAACTCGGCTGAGAATGCTCTCGCAGCTTGGGAAAGTTAGGCGCAGCTGTTGACCAGCTCTGCCCGTGGCCACAGGCTGCTTCTTCCACCTTCACTGTGGCAGAGCTTTTGCGGAACAGAGAGGGCATTCTTCCAGTGCGTGTTCTCCAAGGAGCTGTGAAACAGAGCCTAGCACGCTGTCTCGCTGATACTGGCTTTCGGCAAGCAGGCGTGCCGCACCGCCTACATTCTGCACTCTGGCAGCCTAGTTGCCAGCTTTCGGCAGCTGCTGTCCGAGCAAGGAAGCTCAGGAAGTCAAAGCCAGTGCCGGGCGGCACCTTTCTGCTTTGCCCGCCTAAGCGGCGTCACGCTCCCACGGATACGGTGTCCTTTCCCTCTGCACTGCGTCTGCCGAGTTGCTCTCTGCCTCTAGGAGCATAAGGGCAAAGGACAATGTTTTCCACAGCAGGGTAGAAATGGCATTGCTAGCAGGAAAGCTAGATGCCTTGGAACTGTCCCCTTAGCCCTTGCCACTCACTTCAGGCTCGTACGCTGAGCAGAACAGCCTGCTGTTCTGAAGCTTCGCTGGCTGCCGTTCGTGACCAGCTGCGCTTTCCTACCCAAGGAGGCGAAGCTCCGTCTACTTCTCGCACCGAGCACGCTGCTCCTGGCTTTCGCTTCTGCCGCAACGAGCTCGCTACGCGCACTTTTCTTCTCAACCCTGTGCGCCCTTGCGTTCTGCCTTTCTTGTCTCGTGAATGGAGACGGAAAGCTTCTCGGCTACAACTCGCCTAGAACAACTGCGGCTACACATTAAGCTCGCCCGGAACGCCCTGCTGAAACTTGCCTTCTGGCACCACATTCACGGGGCAGCCGTCTTTCTTCGGCCACCTGCCAAGTGGCCCCATATCGCCGCGCTCGTTGCACTCCGCTTGTCAGACTGGCTTACCGCGGTGCTGATTTCAGCCTGGCCAAATACTAGCGCTGCGGAGAGCTGTCTCGCAGACAAGAATGTTCCAGCATAGAAATTTGTCCTGCAATGTTCCCTCCTCTTTTCCCACATTGTGTTGCTCTGATGAATGCCTTGAGCATGGAACGACTTAAGCCAGCAAGTATTCCTCGCCGGCCACCTCTCGCTGTGCAAGATGTATGCCGTGGACCCCTTGAACGCTGCCAAGCAAAAAGCAGAGCAGTGACCATAAAAGCGAGGAGAGAGCATGCACGAAGCACACTAGTTCTGTCTAGTGCTTTCCGTGCAGAGAGGCGGCAAAGCTGAATGCCGTGTCCAAGCTTCACAACTCGCTGGAGCACTGGAAGGCAAGAATGAAGAGGCAGAACACAGCCTTGGTTTCAGCAGCTTCCGGGACTGCAAAAGTTCAGCAATAGCTCTGTCAAAGCAGAACTCGGCTGAGAATGCTCTCGCAGCTTGGGAAAGTTAGGCGCAGCCGTTGACCAGCTCTGCCCTTGGCCACAGGCTGCTTCTTCCACCTTCACTGTGGCAGAGCTTTTGCGGAACAGAGAGGGCATTCTTCAAGTGCGTGTTCTCCAAGGAGCTGTGAAACAGAGCCTAGCACGCTGTCTCGCTGATACTGGCTTTCGGCAAGCAGGCGTGCCGCACCGCCTACATTCTGCACTCTGGCAGCCTAGTTGCCAGCTTTCGGCAGCTGCTGTCCTAGCAAGGAAGCTCAGGAAGTCAAAGCCAGTGCGGGGCGGCACCTTTCTGCTTTGCCCGCCTAAGCGGCGTCACGCTCCCACGGATACGGTGTCCTTTCCCTCTGCACTGCGTCTGCCGAGTTGCTCTCTGCCTCTCGGAGCATAAGGGCAAAGGACAATGTTTTCCACAGCAGGGTAGAAATGGCATTGCTAGCAGGAAAGCTAGATGCCTTGGAACTGTCCCCTTAGCCCTTGCCACTCACTTCAGGCTCGTACGCTGAGCAGAACAGCCTGCTGTTCTGAAGCTTCGCTGGCTGCCGTTCGTGACCAGTTGCGCTTTCCTACCCAAGGAGGCGAAGCTCCGTCTACTTCTCGCACCGAGCACGCTGCTCCTGGCTTTCGCTTCTGCCGCAACGAGCTCGCTACGCGCACTTTTCTTCTCAACCCTGTGCGCCCTTGCGTTCTGCCTTTCTTGTCTCGTGAATGGAGACGGAAAGCTTCTCGGCTACAACTCGCCTAGAACAACTGCGGCTACACATTAAGCTCGCCCGGAACGCCCTGCTGAAACTTGCCTTCTGGCACCACATTCACGGGGCAGCCGTCTTTCTTCGGCCACCTGCCAAGTGGCCCCATATCGCCGCGCTCGTTGCACTCCGCTTGTCAGACTGGCTTACCGCGGTGCTGATTTCAGCCTGGCCAAATACTAGCGCTGCGGAGAGCTGTCTCGCAGACAAGAATGTTCCAGCATAGAAATTTGTCCTGCAATGTTCCCTCCTCTTTTCCCACATTGTGTTGCTCTGATGAATGCCTTGAGCATGGAACGACTTAAGCCAGCAAGTATTCCTCGCCGGCCACCTCTCGCTGTGCAAGATGTATGCCGTGGACCCCTTGAACGCTGCCAAGCAAAAAGCAGAGCAGTGACCATAAAAGCGAGGAGAGAGCATGCACGAAGCACACTAGTTCTGTCTAGTGCTTTCCGTGCAGAGAGGCGGCAAAGCTGAATGCCGTGTCCAAGCTTCACAACTCGCTGGAGCACTGGAAGGCAAGAATGAAGAGGCAGAACACAGCCTTGGTTTCAGCAGCTTCCGGGACTGCAAAAGTTCAGCAATAGCTCTGTCAAAGCAGAACTCGGCTGAGAATGCTCTCGCAGCTTGGGAAAGTTAGGCGCAGCCGTTGACCAGCTCTGCCCTTGGCCACAGGCTGCTTCTTCCACCTTCACTGTGGCAGAGCTTTTGCGGAACAGAGAGGGCATTCTTCCAGTGCGTGTTCTCCAAGGAGCTGTGAAACAGAGCCTAGCACGCTGTCTCGCTGATACTGGCTTTCGGCAAGCAGGCGTGCCGCACCGCCTACATTCTGCACTCTGGCAGCCTAGTTGCCAGCTTTCGGCAGCTGCTGTCCTAGCAAGGAAGCTCAGGAAGTCAAAGCCAGTGCCGGGCGGCACCTTTCTGCTTTGCCCGCCTAAGCGGCGTCACGCTCCCACGGATACGGTGTCCTTTCCCTCTGCACTGCGTCTGCCGAGTTGCTCTCTGCCTCTCGCAGCATAAGGGCAAAGGACAATGTTTTCCACAGCAGGGTAGAAATGGCATTGCTAGCAGGAAAGCTAGATGCCTTGGAACTGTCCCCTTAGCCCTTGCCACTCACTTCAGGCTCGTACGCTGAGCAGAACAGCCTGCTGTTCTGAAGCTTCGCTGGCTGCCCTTCGTGACCAGCTGCGCTTTCCTACCCAAGGAGGCGAAGCTCCGTCTACTTCTCGCACCGAGCACGCTGCTCCTGGCTTTCGCTTCTGCCGCAACGAGCTCGCTACGCGCACTTTTCTTCTCAACCCTGTGCGCCCTTGCGTTCTGCCTTTCTTGTCTCGTGAATGGAGACGGAAAGCTTCTCGGCTACAACTCGCCTAGAACAACTGCGGCTACACATTAAGCTCGCCCGGAACGCCCTGCTGAAACTTGCCTTCTGGCACCACATTCACGGGGCAGCCGTCTTTCTTCGGCCACCTGCCAAGTGGCCCCATATCGCCGCGCTCGTTGCACTCCGCTTGTCAGACTGGCTTACCGCGGCGCTGATTTCAGCCTGGCCAAATACTAGCGCTGCGGAGAGCTGTCTCGCAGACAAGAATGTTCCAGCATAGAAATTTGTCCTGCAATGTTCCCTCCTCTTTTCCCACATTGTGTTGCTCTGATGAATGCCTTGAGCATGGAACGACTTAAGCCAGCAAGTATTCCTCGCCGGCCACCTCTCGCTGTGCAAGATGTATGCCGTGGACCCTTTGAACGCTGCCAAGCAAAAAGCAGAGCAGTGACCAGAAAAGCGAGGAGAGAGCAGGCACGAAGCACACTAGTTCTGTCTAGTGCTTTCCGTGCAGAGAGGCGGCAAAGCTGAATGCCGTGTCCGAGCTTCACAACTCGCTGGAGAACAGAAAGCCAAGAATGAAGAGGCAGAACACAGCCTTGGTTTCAGCAGCTTCCGGGACTGCAAAAGTTCAGCAATAGCTCTGTCAAAGCAGAACTCGGCTGAGAATGCTCTCGCAGCTTGGGAAAGTTAGGCGCAGCTGTTGACCAGCTCTGCCCGTGGCCACAGGCTGCTTCTTCCACCTTCACTGTGGCAGAGCTTTTGCGGAACAGAGAGGGCATTCTTCCAGTGCGTGTTCTCCAAGGAGCTGTGAAACAGAGCCTAGCACGCTGTCTCGCTGATACTGGCTTTCGGCAAGCAGGCGTGCCGCACCGCCTACATTCTGCACTCTGGCAGCCTAGTTGCCAGCTTTCGGCAGCTGCTGTCCTAGCAAGGAAGCTCAGGAAGTCAAAGCCAGTGCCGGGCGGCACCTTTCTGCTTTGCCCGCCTAAGCGGCGTCACGCTCCCACGGATACGGTGTCCTTTCCCTCTGCACTGCGTCTGCCAAGTTGCTCTCTGCCTCTCGCAGCATAAGGGCAAAGGACAATGTTTTCCACAGCAGGGTAGAAATGGCATTGCTAGCAGGAAAGCTAGATGCCTTGGAACTGTCCCCTTAGCCCTTGCCACTCACTTCAGGCTCGTACGCTGAGCAGAACAGCCTGCTGTTCTGAAGCTTCGCTGGCTGCCCTTCGTGACCAGCTGCGCTTTCCTACCCAAGGAGGCGAAGCGCCGTCTACTTCTGGCACCGAGCACGCTGCTCCTGGCTTTCGCTTCTGCCGCAACGAGCTCGCTACGCGCACTTTTCTTCTCAACCCTGTGCGCCCTTGCGTTCTGCCTTTCTTGTCTCGTGAATGGAGACGGAAAGCTTCTCGGCTACAACTCGCCTAGAACAACTGCGGCTACACATTAAGCTCGCCCGGAACGCCCTGCTGAAACTTGCCTTCTGGCACCACATTCACGGGGCAGCCGTCTTTCTTCGGCCACCTGCCAAGTGGCCCCATATCGCCGCGCTCGTTGCACTCCGCTTGTCAGACTGGCTTACCGCGGTGCTGATTTCAGCCTGGCCAAATGCTAGCGCTGCGGAGAGCTGTCTCGCAGACAAGAATGTTCCAGCATAGAAATTTGTCCTGCAATGTTCCCTCCTCTTTTCCCACATTGTGTTGCTCTGATGAATGCCTTGAGCATGGAACGACTTAAGCCAGCAAGTATTCCTCGCCGGCCAGCTCTCGCTGTGCAAGATGTATGCCGTGGACCCTTTGAACGCTGCCAAGCAAAAAGCAGAGCAGTGACCAGAAAAGCGAGGAGAGAGCATGCACGAAGCACACTAGTTCTGTCTAGTGCTTTCCGTGCAGAGAGGCGGCAAAGCTGAATGCCGTGTCCGAGCTTCACAACTCGCTGGAGCACTGGAAGGCAAGAATGAAGAGGCAGAACACAGCCTTGGTTTCAGCAGCTTCTGGGACTGCAAAAGTTCAGCAATAGCTCTGTCAAAGCAGAACTCGGCTGAGAATGCTCTCGCAGCTTGGGAAAGTTAGGCGCAGCTGTTGACCAGCTCTGCCCGTGGCCACAGGCTGCTTCTTCCACCTTCACTGTGGCAGAGCTTTTGCGGAACAGAGAGGGCATTCTTCCAGTGCGTGTTCTCCAAGGAGCTGTGAAACAGAGCCTAGCACGCTGTCTCGCTGATACTGGCTTTCGGCAAGCAGGCGTGCCGCACCGCCTACATTCTGCACTCTGGCAGCCTAGTTGCCAGCTTTCGGCAGCTGCTGTCCTAGCAAGGAAGCTCAGGAAGTCAAAGCCAGTGCCGGGCGGCACCTTTCTGCTTTGCCCGCCTAAGCGGCGTCACGCTCCCACGGATACGGTGTCCTTTCCCTCTGCACTGCGTCTGCCAAGTTGCTCTCTGCCTCTCGCAGCATAAGGGCAAAGGACAATGTTTTCCACAGCAGGGTAGAAATGGCATTGCTAGCAGGAAAGCTAGATGCCTTGGAACTGTCCCCTTAGCCCTTGCCACTCACTTCAGGCTCGTACGCTGAGCAGAACAGCCTGCTGTTCTGAAGCTTCGCTGGCTGCCCTTCGTGACCAGCTGCGCTTTCCTACCCAAGGAGGCGAAGCTCCGTCTACTTCTGGCACCGAGCACGCTGCTCCTGGCTTTCGCTTCTGCCGCAACGAGCTCGCTACGCGCACTTTTCTTCTCAACCCTGTGCGCCCTTGCGTTCTGCCTTTCTTGTCTCGTGAATGGAGACGGAAAGCTTCTCGGCTACAACTCGCCTAGAACAACTGCGGCTACACATTAAGCTCGCCCGGAACGCCCTGCTGAAACTTGCCTTCTGGCACCACATTCACGGGGCAGCCGTCTTTCTTCGGCCACCTGCCAAGTGGCCCCATATCGCCGCGCTCGTTGCACTCCGCTTGTCAGACTGGCTTACCGCGGTGCTGATTTCAGCCTGGCCAAATGCTAGCGCTGCGGAGAGCTGTCTCGCAGACAAGAATGTTCCAGCATAGAAATTTGTCCTGCAATGTTCCCTCCTCTTTTCCCACATTGTGTTGCTCTGATGAATGCCTTGAGCATGGAACGACTTAAGCCAGCAAGTATTCCTCGCCGGCCAGCTCTCGCTGTGCAAGATGTATGCCGTGGACCCTTTGAACGCTGCCAAGCAAAAAGCAGAGCAGTGACCAGAAAAGCGAGGAGAGAGCATGCACGAAGCACACTAGTTCTGTCTAGTGCTTTCCGTGCAGAGAGGCGGCAAAGCTGAATGCCGTGTCCGAGCTTCACAACTCGCTGGAGCACTGGAAGGCAAGAATGAAGAGGCAGAACACAGCCTTGGTTTCAGCAGCTTCTGGGACTGCAAAAGTTCAGCAATAGCTCTGTCAAAGCAGAACTCGGCTGAGAATGCTCTCGCAGCTTGGGAAAGTTAGGCGCAGCTGTTGACCAGCTCTGCCCGTGGCCACAGGCTGCTTCTTCCACCTTCACTGTGGCAGAGCTTTTGCGGAACAGAGAGGGCATTCTTCCAGTGCGTGTTCTCCAAGGAGCTGTGAAACAGAGCCTAGCACGCTGTCTCGCTGATACTGGCTTTCGGCAAGCAGGCGTGCCGCACCGCCTACATTCTGCACTCTGGCAGCCTAGTTGCCAGCTTTCGGCAGCTGCTGTCCTAGCAAGGAAGCTCAGGAAGTCAAAGCCAGTGCCGGGCGGCACCTTTCTGCTTTGCCCGCCTAAGCGGCGTCACGCTCCCACGGATACGGTGTCCTTTCCCTCTGCACTGCGTCTGCCAAGTTGCTCTCTGCCTCTCGGAGCATAAGGGCAAAGGAGAATGTTTTCCACAGCAGGGTAGAAATGGCATTGCTAGCAGGAAAGCTAGATGCCTTGGAACTGTCCCCTTAGCCCTTGCCACTCACTTCAGGCTCGTACGCTGAGCAGAACAGCCTGCTGTTCTGAAGCTTCGCTGGCTGCCCTTCGTGACCAGCTGCGCTTTCCTACCCAAGGAGGCGAAGCTCCGTCTACTTCTGGCACCGAGCACGCTGCTCCTGGCTTTCACTTCTGCCGCAACGAGCTCGCTACGCGCACTTTTCTTCTCAACCCTGTGCGCCCTTGCGTTCTGCCTTTCTTGTCTCGTGAATGGAGACGGAAAGCTTCTCGGCTACAACTCGCCTAGAACAACTGCGGCTACACATTAAGCTCGCCCGGAACGCCCTGCTGAAACTTGCCTTCTGGCACCACATTCACGGGGCAGCCGTCTTTCTTCGGCCACCTGCCAAGTGGCCCCATATCGCCGCGCTCGTTGCACTCCGCTTGTCAGACTGGCTTACCGCGGCGCTGATTTCAGCCTGGCCAAATACTAGCGCTGCGGAGAGCTGTCTCGCAGACAAGAATGTTCCAGCATAGAAATTTGTCCTGCAATGTTCCCTCCTCTTTTCCCACATTGTGTTGCTCTGATGAATGCCTTGAGCATGGAACGACTTAAGCCAGCAAGTATTCCTCGCCGGCCACCTCTCGCTGTGCAAGATGTATGCCGTGGACCCTTTGAACGCTGCCAAGCAAAAAGCAGAGCAGTGACCAGAAAAGCGAGGAGAGAGCATGCACGAAGCACACTAGTTCTGTCTAGTGCTTTCCGTGCAGAGAGGCGGCAAAGCTGAATGCCGTGTCCGAGCTTCACAACTCGCTGGAGCACTGGAAGGCAAGAATGAAGAGGCAGAACACAGCCTTGGTTTCAGCAGCTTCCGGGACTGCAAAAGTTCAGCAATAGCTCTGTCAAAGCAGAACTCGGCTGAGAATGCTCTCGCAGCTTGGGAAAGTTAGGCGCAGCTGTTGACCAGCTCTGCCCGTGGCCACAGGCTGCTTCTTCCACCTTCACTGTGGCAGAGCTTTTGCGGAACAGAGAGGGCATTCTTCCAGTGCGTGTTCTCCAAGGAGCTGTGAAACAGAGCCTAGCACGCTGTCTCGCTGATACTGGCTTTCGGCAAGCAGGCGTGCCGCACCGCCTACATTCTGCACTCTGGCAGCCTAGTTGCCAGCTTTCGGCAGCTGCTGTCCTAGCAAGGAAGATCAGGAAGTCAAAGCCAGTGCCGGGCGGCACCTTTCTGCTTTGCCCGCCTAAGCGGCGTCACGCTCCCACGGATACGGTGTCCTTTCCCTCTGCACTGCGTCTGCCAAGTTGCTCTCTGCCTCTCGCAGCATAAGGGCAAAGGACAATGTTTTCCACAGCAGGGTAGAAATGGCATTGCTAGCAGGAAAGCTAGATGCATTGGAACTGTCCCCTTAGCCCTTGCCACTCACTTCAGGCTCGTACGCTGAGCAGAACAGCCTGCTGTTCTGAAGCTTCGCTGGCTGCCCTTCGTGACCAGCTGCGCTTTCCTACCCAAGGAGGCGAAGCTCCGTCTACTTCTGGCACCGAGCACGCTGCTCCTGGCTTTCGCTTCTGCCGCAACGAGCTCGCTACGCGCACTTTTCTTCTCAACCCTGTGCGCCCTTGCGTTCTGCCTTTCTTGTCTCGTGAATGGAGACGGAAAGCTTCTCGGCTACAACTCGCCTAGAACAACTGCGGCTACACATTAAGCTCGCCCGGAACGCCCTGCTGAAACTTGCCTTCTGGCACCACATTCACGGGGCAGCCGTCTTTCTTCGGCCACCTGCCAAGTGGCCCCATATCGCCGCGCTCGTTGCACTCCGCTTGTCAGACTGGCTTACCGCGGCGCTGATTTCAGCCTGGCCAAATACTAGCGCTGCGGAGAGCTGTCTCGCAGACAAGAATGTTCCAGCATAGAAATTTGTCCTGCAATGTTCCCTCCTCTTTTCCCACATTGTGTTGCTCTGATGAATGCCTTGAGCATGGAACGACTTAAGCCAGCAAGTATTCCTCGCCGGCCACCTCTCGCTGTGCAAGATGTATGCCGTGGACCCTTTGAACGCTGCCAAGCAAAAAGCAGAGCAGTGACCATAAAAGCGAGGAGAGAGCATGCACGAAGCACACTAGTTCTGTCTAGTGCTTTCCGTGCAGAGAGGCGGCAAAGCTGAATGCCGTGTCCGAGCTTCACAACTCGCTGGAGCACTGGAAGGCAAGAATGAAGAGGCAGAACACAGCCTTGGTTTCAGCAGCTTCCGGGACTGCAAAAGTTCAGCAATAGCTCTGTCAAAGCAGAACTCGGCTGAGAATGCTCTCGCAGCTTGGGAAAGTTAGGCGCAGCTGTTGACCAGCTCTGCCCGTGGCCACAGGCTGCTTCTTCCACCTTCACTGTGGCAGAGCTTTTGCGGAACAGAGAGGGCATTCTTCCAGTGCGTGTTCTCCAAGGAGCTGTGAAACAGAGCCTAGCACGCTGTCTCGCTGATACTGGCTTTCGGCAAGCAGGCGTGCCGCACCGCCTACATTCTGCACTCTGGCAGCCTAGTTGCCAGCTTTCGGCAGCTGCTGTCCTAGCAAGGAAGCTCAGGAAGTCAAAGCCAGTGCCGGGCGGCACCTTTCTGCTTTGCCCGCCTAAGCGGCGTCACGCTCCCACGGATACGGTGTCCTTTCCCTCTGCACTGCGTCTGCCGAGTTGCTCTCTGCCTCTCGCAGCATAAGGGCAAAGGACAATGTTTTCCACAGCAGGGTAGAAATGGCATTGCTAGCAGGAAAGCTAGATGCCTTGGAACTGTCCCCTTAGCCCTTGCCACTCACTTCAGGCTCGTACGCTGAGCAGAACAGCCTGCTGTTCTGAAGCTTCGCTGGCTGCCCTTCGTGACCAGCTGCGCTTTCCTACCCAAGGAGGCGAAGCTCCGTCTACTGCTCGCACCGAGCACGCTGCTCCTGGCTTTCGCTTCTGCCGCAACGAGCTCGCTACGCGCACTTATCTTCTCAACCCTGTGCGCCCTTGCGTTCTGCCTTTCTTGTCTCGTGAATGGAGACGGAAAGCTTCTCGGCTACAACTCGCCTAGAACAACTGCGGCTACACATTAAGCTCGCCCGGAACGCCCTGCTGAAACTTGCCTTCTGGCACCACATTCACGGGGCAGCCGTCTTTCTTCGGCCACCTGCCAAGTGGCCCCATATCGCCGAGCTCGTTGCACTCCGCTTGTCAGACTGGCTTACCGCGGCGCTGATTTCAGCCTGGCCAAATACTAGCGCTGCGGAGAGCTGTCTCGCAGACAAGAATGTTCCAGCATAGAAATTTGTCCTGCAATGTTCCCTCCTCTTTTCCCAAATTGTGTTGCTCTGATGAATGCCTTGAGCATGGAACGACTTAAGCCAGCAAGTATTCCTCGCCGGCCACCTCTCGCTGTGCAAGATGTATGCCGTGGACCCTTTGAACGCTGCCAAGCAAAAAGCAGAGCAGTGACCAGAAAAGCGAGGAGAGAGCATGCACGAAGCACACTAGTTCTGTCTAGTGCTTTCCGTGCAGAGAGGCGGCAAAGCTGAATGCCGTGTCCGAGCTTCACAACTCGCTGGAGCACTGGAAGGCAAGAATGAAGAGGCAGAACACAGCCTTGGTTTCAGCAGCTTCCGGGACTGCAAAAGTTCAGCAATAGCTCTGTCAAAGCAGAACTCGGCTGAGAATGCTCTCGCAGCTTGGGAAAGTTAGGCGCAGCTGTTGACCAGCTCTGCCCGTGGCCACAGGCTGCTTCTTCCACCTTCACTGTGGCAGAGCTTTTGCGGAACAGAGAGGGCATTCTTCCAGTGCGTGTTCTCCAAGGAGCTGTGAAACAGAGCCTAGCACGCTGTCTCGCTGATACTGGCTTTCGGCAAGCAGGCGTGCCGCACCGCCTACATTCTGCACTCTGGCAGCCTAGTTGCCAGCTTTCGGCAGCTGCTGTCCTAGCAAGGAAGCTCAGGAAGTCAAAGCCAGTGCCGGGCGGCACCTTTCTGCTTTGCCCGCCTAAGCGGCGTCACGCTCCCACGGATACGGTGTCCTTTCCCTCTGCACTGCGTCTGCCAAGTTGCTCTCTGCCTCTCGCAGCATAAGGGCAAAGGACAATGTTTTCCACAGCAGGGTAGAAATGGCATTGCTAGCAGGAAAGCTAGATGCCTTGGAACTGTCCCCTTAGCCCTTGCCACTCACTTCAGGCTCGTACGCTGAGCAGAACAGCCTGCTGTTCTGAAGCTTCGCTGGCTGCCGTTCGTGACCAGCTGCGCTTTCCTACCCAAGGAGGCGAAGCTCCGTCTACTTCTGGCACCGAGCACGCTGCTCCTGGCTTTCGCTTCTGCCGCAACGAGCTCGCTACGCGCACTTTTCTTCTCAACCCTGTGCGCCCTTGCGTTCTGCCTTTCTTGTCTCGTGAATGGAGACGGAAAGCTTCTCGGCTACAACTCGCCTAGAACAACTGCGGCTACACATTAAGCTCGCCCGGAACGCCCTGCTGAAACTTGCCTTCTGGCACCACATTCACGGGGCAGCCGTCTTTCTTCGGCCACCTGCCAAGTGGCCCCATATCGCCGCGCTCGTTGCACTCCGCTTGTCAGATTGGCTTACCGCGGCGCTGATTTCAGCCTGGCCAAATACTAGCGCTGCGGAGAGCTGTCTCGCAGACAAGAATGTTCCAGCATAGAAATTTGTCCTGCAATGTTCCCTCCTCTTTTCCCACATTGTGTTGCTCTGATGAATGCCTTGAGCATGGAACGACTTAAGCCAGCAAGTATTCCTCGCCGGCCACCTCTCGCTGTGCAAGATGTATGCCGTGGACCCTTTGAACGCTGCCAAGCAAAAAGCAGAGCAGTGACCAGAAAAGCGAGGAGAGAGCATGCACGAAGCACACTAGTTCTGTCTAGTGCTTTCCGTGCAGAGAGGCGGCAAAGCTGAATGCCGTGTCCGAGCTTCACAACTCGCTGGAGCACAGAAAGCCAAGAATGAAGAGGCAGAACACAGCCTTGGTTTCAGCAGCTTCCGGGACTGCAAAAGTTCAGCAATAGCTCTGTCAAAGCAGAACTCGGCTGAGAATGCTCTCGCAGCTTGGGAAAGTTAGGCGCAGCTGTTGACCAGCTCTGCCCGTGGCCACAGGCTGCTTCTTCCACCTTCACTGTGGCAGAGCTTTTGCGGAACAGAGAGGGCATTCTTCCAGTGCGTGTTCTCCAAGGAGCTGTGAAACAGAGCCTAGCACGCTGTCTCGCTGATACTGGCTTTCGGCAAGCAGGCGTGCCGCACCGCCTACATTCTGCACTCTGGCAGCCTAGTTGCCAGCTTTCGGCAGCTGCTGTCCTAGCAAGGAAGCTCAGGAAGTCAAAGCCAGTGCCGGGCGGCACCTTTCTGCTTTGCCCGCCTAAGCGGCGTCACGCTCCCACGGATACGGTGTCCTTTCCCTCTGCACTGCGTCTGCCGAGTTGCTCTCTGCCTCTCGCAGCATAAGGGCAAAGGACAATGTTTTCCACAGCAGGGTAGAAATGGCATTGCTAGCAGGAAAGCTAGATGCCTTGGAACTGTCCCCTTAGCCCTTGCCACTCACTTCAGGCTCGTACGCTGAGCAGAACAGCCTGCTGTTCTGAAGCTTCGCTGGCTGCCCTTCGTGACCAGCTGCGCTTTCCTACCCAAGGAGGCGAAGCTCCGTCTACTTCTGGCACCGAGCACGCTGCTCCTGGCTTTCGCTTCTGCCGCAACGAGCTCGCTACGCGCACTTTTCTTCTCAACCCTGTGCGCCCTTGCGTTCTGCCTTTCTTGTCTCGTGAATGGAGACGGAAAGCTTCTCGGCTACAACTCGCCTAGAACAACTGCGGCTACACATTAAGCTCGCCCGGAACGCCCTGCTGAAACTTGCCTTCTGGCACCACATTCACGGGGCAGCCGTCTTTCTTCGGCCACCTGCCAAGTGGCCCCATATCGCCGCGCTCGTTGCACTCCGCTTGTCAGATTGGCTTACCGCGGCGCTGATTTCAGCCTGGCCAAATACTAGCGCTGCGGAGAGCTGTCTCGCAGACAAGAATGTTCCAGCATAGAAATTTGTCCTGCAATGTTCCCTCCTCTTTTCCCACATTGTGTTGCTCTGATGAATGCCTTGAGCATGGAACGACTTAAGCCAGCAAGTATTCCTCGCCGGCCAGCTCTTGCTGTGCAAGATGTATGCCGTGGACCCTTTGAACGCTGCCAAGCAAAAAGCAGAGCAGTGACCAGAAAAGCGAGGAGAGAGCATGCACGAAGCACACTAGTTCTGTCTAGTGCTTTCCGTGCAGAGAGGCGGCAAAGCTGAATGCCGTGTCCGAGCTTCACAACTCGCTGGAGCACAGAAAGCCAAGAATGAAGAGGCAGAACACAGCCTTGGTTTCAGCAGCTTCCGGGACTGCAAAAGTTCAGCAATAGCTCTGTCAAAGCAGAACTCGGCTGAGAATGCTCTCGCAGCTTGGGAAAGTTAGGCGCAGCTGTTGACCAGCTCTGCCCGTGGCCACAGGCTGCTTCTTCCACCTTCACTGTGGCAGAGCTTTTGCGGAACAGAGAGGGCATTCTTCCAGTGCGTGTTCTCCAAGGAGCTGTGAAACAGAGCCTAGCACGCTGTCTCGCTGATACTGGCTTTCGGCAAGCAGGCGTGCCGCACCGCCTACATTCTGCACTCTGGCAGCCTAGTTGCCAGCTTTCGGCAGCTGCTGTCCTAGCAAGGAAGCTCAGGAAGTCAAAGCCAGTGCCGGGCGGCACCTTTCTGCTTTGCCCGCCTAAGCGGCGTCACGCTCCCACGGATACGGTGTCCTTTCCCTCTGCACTGCGTCTGCCAAGTTGCTCTCTGCCTCTCGGAGCATAAGGGCAAAGGAGAATGTTTTCCACAGCAGGGTAGAAATGGCATTGCTAGCAGGAAAGCTAGATGCCTTGGAACTGTCCCCTTAGCCCTTGCCACTCACTTCAGGCTCGTACGCTGAGCAGAACAGCCTGCTGTTCTGAAGCTTCGCTGGCTGCCCTTCGTGACCAGCTGCGCTTTCCTACCCAAGGAGGCGAAGCGCCGTCTACTTCTCGCACCGAGCACGCTGCTCCTGGCTTTCGCTTCTGCCGCAACGAGCTCACTACGCGCACTTTTCTTCTCAACCCTGTGCGCCCTTGCGTTCTGCCTTTCTTGTCTCGTGAATGGAGACGGAAAGCTTCTCGGCTACAACTCGCCTAGAACAACTGCGGCTACACATTAAGCTCGCCCGGAACGCCCTGCTGAAACTTGCCTTCTGGCACCACATTCACGGGGCAGCCGTCTTTCTTCGGCCACCTGCCAAGTGGCCCCATATCGCCGCGCTCGTTGCACTCCGCTTGTCAGATTGGCTTACCGCGGCGCTGATTTCAGCCTGGCCAAATACTAGCGCTGCGGAGAGCTGTCTCGCAGACAAGAATGTTCCAGCATAGAAATTTGTCCTGCAATGTTCCCTCCTCTTTTCCCACATTGTGTTGCTCTGATGAATGCCTTGAGCATGGAACGACTTAAGCCAGCAAGTATTCCTCGCCGGCCACCTCTCGCTGTGCAAGATGTATGCCGTGGACACTTTGAACGCTGCCAAGCAAAAAGCAGAGCAGTGACCAGAAAAGCGAGGAGAGAGCATGCACGAAGCACACTAGTTCTGTCTAGTGCTTTCCGTGCAGAGAGGCGGCAAAGCTGAATGCCGTGTCCGAGCTTCACAACTCGCTGGAGCACTGGAAGGCAAGAATGAAGAGGCAGAACACAGCCTTGGTTTCAGCAGCTTCCGGGACTGCAAAAGTTCAGCAATAGCTCTGTCAAAGCAGAACTCGGCCGAGAATGCTCTCGCAGCTTGGGAAAGTTAGGCGCAGCTGTTGACCAGCTCTGCCCGTGGCCACAGGCTGCTTCTTCCACCTTCACTGTGGCAGAGCTTTTGCGGAACAGAGAGGGCATTCTTCCAGTGCGTGTTCTCCAAGGAGCTGTGAAACAGACCCTAGCACACTGTCTCGCTGATACTGGCTTTCGGCAAGCAGGCGTACCGCACCGCCTACATTCTGCACTCTGGCAGCCTAGTTGCCAGCTTTCGGCAGCTGCTGTCCTAGCAAGGAAGCTCAGGAAGTCAAAGCCAGTGCCGGGCGGCACCTTTCTGCTTTGCCCGCCTAAGCGGCGTCACGCTCCCACGGATACGGTGTCCTTTCCCTCTGCACTGCGTCTGCCAAGTTGCTCTCTGCCTCTCGGAGCATAAGGGCAAAGGAGAATGTTTTCCACAGCAGGGTAGAAATGGCATTGCTAGCAGGAAAGCTAGATGCCTTGGAACTGTCCCCTTAGCCCTTGCCACTCACTTCAGGCTCGTACGCTGAGCAGAACAGCCTGCTGTTCTGAAGCTTCGCTGGCTGCCGTTCGTGACCAGCTGCGCTTTCCTACCCAAGGAGGCGAAGCTCCGTCTACTTCTCGCACCGAGCACGCTGCTCCTGGCTTTCGCTTCTGCCGCAACGAGCTCGCTACGCGCACTTTTCTTCTCAACCCTGTGCGCCCTTGCGTTCTGCCTTTCTTGTCTCGTGAATGGAGACGGAAAGCTTCTCGGCTACAACTCGCCTAGAACAACTGCGGCTACACATTAAGCTCGCCCGGAACGCCCTGCTGAAACTTGCCTTCTGGCACCACATTCACGGGGCAGCCGTCTTTCTTCGGCCACCTGCCAAGTGGCCCCATATCGCCGCGCTCGTTGCACTCCGCTTGTCAGATTGGCTTACCGCGGCGCTGATTTCAGCCTGGCCAAATACTAGCGCTGCGGAGAGCTGTCTCGCAGACAAGAATGTTCCAGCATAGAAATTTGTCCTGCAATGTTCCCTCTTCTTTTCCCACATTGTGTTGCTCTGATGAATGCCTTGAGCATGGAACGACTTAAGCCAGCAAGTATTCCTCGCCGGCCACCTCTCGCTGTGCAAGATGTATGCCGTGGACCCCTTGAACGCTGCCAAGCAAAAAGCAGAGCAGTGACCAGAAAAGCGAGGAGAGAGCATGCACGAAGCACACTAGTTCTGTCTAGTGCTTTCCGTGCAGAGAGGCGGCAAAGCTGAATGCCGTGTCCGAGCTTCACAACTCGCTGGAGCACTGGAAGGCAAGAATGAAGAGGCAGAACACAGCCTTGGTTTCAGCAGCTTCCGGGACTGCAAAAGTTCAGCAATAGCTCTGTCAAAGCAGAACTCGGCTGAGAATGCTCTCGCAGCTTGGGAAAGTTAGGCGCAGCCGTTGACCAGCTCTGCCCGTGGCCACAGGCTGCTTCTTCCACCTTCACTGTGGCAGAGCTTTTGCGGAACAGAGAGGGCATTCTTCCAGTGCGTGTTCTCCAAGGAGCTGTGAAACAGAGCCTAGCACGCTGTCTCGCTGATACTGGCTTTCGGCAAGCAGGCGTGCCGCACCGCCTACATTCTGCACTCTGGCAGCCTAGTTGCCAGCTTTCGGCAGCTGCTGTCCTAGCAAGGAAGCTCAGGAAGTCAAAGCCAGTGCCGGGCGGCACCTTTCTGCTTTGCCCGCCTAAGCGGCGTCACGCTCCCACGGATACGGTGTCCTTTCCCTCTGCACTGCGTCTGCCAAGTTGCTCTCTGCCTCTCGCAGCATAAGGGCAAAGGACAATGTTTTCCACAGCAGGGTAGAAATGGCATTGCTAGCAGGAAAGCTAGATGCCTTGGAACTGTCCCCTTAGCCCTTGCCACTCACTTCAGGCTCGTACGCTGAGCAGAACAGCCTGCTGTTCTGAAGCTTCGCTGGCTGCCCTTCGTGACCAGCTGCGCTTTCCTACCCAAGGAGGCGAAGCTCCGTCTACTTCTCGCACCGAGCACGCTGCTCCTGGCTTTCGCTTCTGCCGCAACGAGCTCGCTACGCGCACTTTTCTTCTCAACCCTGTGCGCCCTTGCGTTCTGCCTTTCTTGTCTCGTGAATGGAGACGGAAAGCTTCTCGGCTACAACTCGCCTAGAACAACTGCGGCTACACATTAAGCTCGCCCGGAACGCCCTGCTGAAACTTGCCTTCTGGCACCACATTCACGGGGCAGCCGTCTTTCTTCGGCCACCTGCCAAGTGGCCCCATATCGCCGCGCTCGTTGCACTCCGCTTGTCAGATTGGCTTACCGCGGCGCTGATTTCAGCCTGGCCAAATACTAGCGCTGCGGAGAGCTGTCTCGCAGACAAGAATGTTCCAGCATAGAAATTTGTCCTGCAATGTTCCCTCCTCTTTTCCCACATTGTGTTGCTCTGATGAATGCCTTGAGCATGGAACGACTTAAGCCAGCAAGTATTCCTCGCCGGCCACCTCTCGCTGTGCAAGATGTATGCCGTGGACCCCTTGAACGCTGCCAAGCAAAAAGCAGAGCAGTGACCAGAAAAGCGAGGAGAGAGCATGCACGAAGCACACTAGTTCTGTCTAGTGCTTTCCGTGCAGAGAGGCGGCAAAGCTGAATGCCGTGTCCGAGCTTCACAACTCGCTGGAGCACAGAAAGCCAAGAATGAAGAGGCAGAACACAGCCTTGGTTTCAGCAGCTTCCGGGACTGCAAAAGTTCAGCAATAGCTCTGTCAAAGCAGAACTCGGCTGAGAATGCTCTCGCAGCTTGGGAAAGTTAGGCGCAGCTGTTGACCAGCTCTGCCCGTGGCCACAGGCTGCTTCTTCCACCTTCACTGTGGCAGAGCTTTTGCGGAACAGAGAGGGCATTCTTCCAGTGCGTGTTCTCCAAGGAGCTGTGAAACAGAGCCTAGCACGCTGTCTCGCTGATACTGGCTTTCGGCAAGCAGGCGTGCCGCACCGCCTACATTCTGCACTCTGGCAGCCTAGTTGCCAGCTTTCGGCAGCTGCTGTCCTAGCAAGGAAGCTCAGGAAGTCAAAGCCAGTGCCGGGTGGCACCTTTCTGCTTTGTCCGCCTAAGCGGCGTCACGCTCCCACGGATACGGTGTCCTTTCCCTCTGCACTGCGTCTGCCAAGTTGCTCTCTGCCTCTCGGAGCATAAGGGCAAAGGACAATGTTTTCCACAGCAGGGTAGAAATGGCATTGCTAGCAGGAAAGCTAGATGCCTTGGAACTGTCCCCTTAGCCCTTGCCACTCACTTCAGGCTCGTACGCTGAGCAGAACAGCCTGCTGTTCTGAAGCTTCGCTGGCTGCCCTTCGTGACCAGCTGCGCTTTCCTACCCAAGGAGGCGAAGCTCCGTCTACTTCTCGCACCGAGCACGCTGCTCCTGGCTTTCGCTTCTGCCGCAACGAGCTCGCTACGCGCACTTTTCTTCTCAACCCTGTGCGCCCTTGCGTTCTGCCTTTCTTGTCTCGTGAATGGAGACGGAAAGCTTCTCGGCTACAACTCGCCTAGAACAACTGCGGCTACACATTAAGCTCGCCCGGAACGCCCTGCTGAAACTTGCCTTCTGGCACCACATTCACGGGGCAGCCGTCTTTCTTCGGCCACCTGCCAAGTGGCCCCATATCGCCGCGCTCGTTGCACTCCGCTTGTCAGACTGGCTTACCGCGGTGCTGATTTCAGCCTGGCCAAATGCTAGCGCTGCGGAGAGCTGTCTCGCAGACAAGAATGTTCCAGCATAGAAATTTGTCCTGCAATGTTCCCTCCTCTTTTCCCACATTGTGTTGCTCTGATGAATGCCTTGAGCATGGAACGACTTAAGCCAGCAAGTATTCCTCGCCGGCCACCTCTCGCTGTGCAAGATGTATGCCGTGGACCCTTTGAACGCTGCCAAGCAAAAAGCAGAGCAGTGACCATAAAAGCGAGGAGAGAGCATGCACGAAGCACACTAGTTCTGTCTAGTGCTTTCCGTGCAGAGAGGCGGCAAAGCTGAATGCCGTGTCCGAGCTTCACAACTCGCTGGAGCACTGGAAGGCAAGAATGAAGAGGCAGAACACAGCCTTGGTTTCAGCAGCTTCCGGGACTGCAAAAGTTCAGCAATAGCTCTGTCAAAGCAGAACTCGGCTGAGAATGCTCTCGCAGCTTGGGAAAGTTAGGCACAGCCGTTGACCAGCTCTGCCCGTGGCCACAGGCTGCTTCTTCCACCTTCACTGTGGCAGAGCTTTTGCGGAACAGAGAGGGCATTCTTCCAGTGCGTGTTCTCCAAGGAGCTGTGAAACAGAGCCTAGCACGCTGTCTTGCTGATACTGGCTTTCGGCAAGCAGGCGTGCCGCACCGCCTACATTCTGCACTCTGGCAGCCTAGTTGCCAGCTTTCGGCAGCTGCTGTCCTAGCAAGGAAGCTCAGGAAGTCAAAGCCAGTGCCGGGCGGCACCTTTCTGCTTTGCCCGCCTAAGCGGCGTCACGCTCCCACGGATACGGTGTCCTTTCCCTCTGCACTGCGTCTGCCAAGTTGCTCTCTGCCTCTCGGAGCATAAGGGCAAAGGACAATGTTTTCCACAGCAGGGTAGAAATGGCATTGCTAGCAGGAAAGCTAGATGCCTTGGAACTGTCCCCTTAGCCCTTGCCACTCACTTCAGGCTCGTACGCTGAGCAGAACAGCCTGCTGTTCTGAAGCTTCGCTGGCTGCCCTTCGTGACCAGCTGCGCTTTCCTACCCAAGGAGGCGAAGCGCCGTCTACTTCTCGCACCGAGCACGCTGCTCCTGGCTTTCGCTTCTGCCGCAACGAGCTCGCTACGCGCACTTTTCTTCTCAACCCTGTGCGCCCTTGCGTTCTGCCTTTCTTGTCTCGTGAATGGAGACGGAAAGCTTCTCGGCTACAACTCGCCTAGAACAACTGCGGCTACACATTAAGCTCGCCCGGAACGCCCTGCTGAAACTTGCCTTCTGGCACCACATTCACGGGGCAGCCGTCTTTCTTCGGCCACCTGCCAAGTGGCCCCATATCGCCGCGCTCGTTGCACTCCGCTTGTCAGATTGGCTTACCGCGGCGCTGATTTCAGCCTGGCCAAATACTAGCGCAGCGGAGAGCTGTCTCGCAGACAAGAATGTTCCAGCATAGAAATTTGTCCTGCAATGTTCCCTCCTCTTTTCCCACATTGTGTTGCTCTGATGAATGCCTTGAGCATGGAACGACTTAAGCCAGCAAGTATTCCTCGCCGGCCAGCTCTCGCTGTGCAAGATGTATGCCGTGGACCCTTTGAACGCTGCCAAGCAAAAAGCAGAGCAGTGACCAGAAAAGCGAGGAGAGAGCATGCACGAAGCACACTAGTTCTGTCTAGTGCTTTCCGTGCAGAGAGGCGGCAAAGCTGAATGCCGTGTCCGAGCTTCACAACTCGCTGGAGCACTGGAAGGCAAGAATGAAGAGGCAGAACACAGCCTTGGTTTCAGCAGCTTCCGGGACTGCAAAAGTTCAGCAATAGCTCTGTCAAAGCAGAACTCGGCTGAGAATGCTCTCGCAGCTTGGGAAAGTTAGGCGCAGCTGTTGACCAGCTCTGCCCGTGGCCACAGGCTGCTTCTTCCACCTTCACTGTGGCAGAGCTTTTGCGGAACAGAGAGGGCATTCTTCCAGTGCGTGTTCTCCAAGGAGCTGTGAAACAGACCCTAGCACACTGTCTCGCTGATACTGGCTTTCGGCAAGCAGGCGTGCCGCACCGCCTACATTCTGCACTCTGGCAGCCTAGTTGCCAGCTTTCAGCAGCTGCTGTCCTAGCAAGGAAGCTCAGGAAGTCAAAGCCAGTGCCGGGCGGCACCTTTCTGCTTTGCCCGCCTAAGCGGCGTCACGCTCCCACGGATACGGTGTCCTTTCCCTCTGCACTGCGTCTGCCAAGTTGCTCTCTGCCTCTCGGAGCATAAGGGCAAAGGACAATGTTTTCCACAGCAGGGTAGAAATGGTATTGCTAGCAGGAAAGCTAGATGCCTTGGAACTGTCCCCTTAGCCCTTGCCACTCACTTCAGGCTCGTACGCTGAGCAGAACAGCCTGCTGTTCTGAAGCTTCGCTGGCTGCCCTTCGTGACCAGCTGCGCTTTCCTACCCAAGGAGGCGAAGCTCCGTCTACTTCTCGCACCGAGCACGCTGCTCCTGGCTTTCGCTTCTGCCGCAACGAGCTCGCTACGCGCACTTTTCTTCTCAACCCTGTGCGCCCTTGCGTTCTGCCTTTCTTGTCTCGTGAATGGAGACGGAAAGCTTCTCGGCTACAACTCGCCTAGAACAACTGCGGCTACACATTAAGCTCGCCCGGAACGCCCTGCTGAAACTTGCCTTCTGGCACCACATTCACGGGGCAGCCGTCTTTCTTCGGCCACCTGCCAAGTGGCCCCATATCGCCGCGCTCGTTGCACTCCGCTTGTCAGACTGGCTTACCGCGGTGCTGATTTCAGCCTGGCCAAATGCTAGCGCTGCGGAGAGCTGTCTCGCAGACAAGAATGTTCCAGCATAGAAATTTGTCCTGCAATGTTCCCTCCTCTTTTCCCACATTGTGTTGCTCTGATGAATGCCTTGAGCATGGAACGACTTAAGCCAGCAAGTATTCCTCGCCGGCCACCTCTAGCTGTGCAAGATGTATGCCGTGGACCCCTTGAACGCTGCCAAGCAAAAAGCAGAGCAGTGACCAGAAAAGCGAGGAGAGAGCATGCACGAAGCACACTAGTTCTGTCTAGTGCTTTCCGTGCAGAGAGGCGGCAAAGCTGAATGCCGTGTCCGAGCTTCACAACTCGCTGGAGCACTGGAAGGCAAGAATGAAGAGGCAGAACACAGCCTTGGTTTCAGCAGCTTCCGGGACTGCAAAAGTTCAGCAATAGCTCTGTCAAAGCAGAACTCGGCTGAGAATGCTCTCGCAGCTTGGGAAAGTTAGGCGCAGCTGTTGACCAGCTCTGCCCGTGGCCACAGGCTGCTTCTTCCACCTTCACTGTGGCAGAGCTTTTGCGGAACAGAGAGGGCATTCTTCCAGTGCGTGTTCTCCAAGGAGCTGTGAAACAGAGCCTAGCACGCTGTCTCGCTGATACTGGCTTTCGGCAAGCAGGCGTGCCGCACCGCCTACATTCTGCACTCTGGCAGCCTAGTTGCCAGCTTTCGGCAGCTGCTGTCCTAGCAAGGAAGCTCAGGAAGTCAAAGCCAGTGCCGGGCGGCACCTTTCTGCTTTGCCCGCCTAAGCGGCGTCACGCTCCCACGGATACGGTGTCCTTTCCCTCTGCACTGCGTCTGCCAAGTTGCTCTCTGCCTCTCGGAGCATAAGGGCAAAGGACAATGTTTTCCACAGCAGGGTAGAAATGGCATTGCTAGCAGGAAAGCTAGATGCCTTGGAACTGTCCCCTTAGCCCTTGCCACTCACTTCAGGCTCGTACGCTGAGCAGAACAGCCTGCTGTTCTGAAGCTTCGCTGGCTGCCCTTCGTGACCAGCTGCGCTTTCCTACCCAAGGAGGCGAAGCTCCGTCTACTTCTGGCACCGAGCACGCTGCTCCTGGCTTTCGCTTCTGCCGCAACGAGCTCGCTACGCGCACTTATCTTCTCAACCCTGTGCGCCCTTGCGTTCTGCCTTTCTTGTCTCGTGAATGGAGACGGAAAGCTTCTCGGCTACAACTCGCCTAGAACAACTGCGGCTACACATTAAGCTCGCCCGGAACGCCCTGCTGAAACTTGCCTTCTGGCACCACATTCACGGGGCAGCCGTCTTTCTTCGGCCACCTGCCAAGTGGCCCCATATCGCCGCGCTCGTTGCACTCCGCTTGTCAGATTGGCTTACCGCGGCGCTGATTTCAGCCTGGCCAAATACTAGCGCTGCGGAGAGCTGTCTCACAGACAAGAATGTTCCAGCATAGAAATTTGTCCTGCAATGTTCCCTCCTCTTTTCCCACATTGTGTTGCTCTGATGAATGCCTTGAGCATGGAACGACTTAAGCCAGCAAGTATTCCTCGCCGGCCAGCTCTTGCTGTGCAAGATGTATGCCGTGGACCCTTTGAACGCTGCCAAGCAAAAAGCAGAGCAGTGACCAGAAAAGCGAGGAGAGAGCATGCACGAAGCACACTAGTTCTGTCTAGTGCTTTCCGTGCAGAGAGGCGGCAAAGCTGAATGCCGTGTCCGAGCTTCACAACTCGCTGGAGCACTGGAAGGCAAGAATGAAGAGGCAGAACACAGCCTTGGTTTCAGCAGCTTCCGGGACTGCAAAAGTTCAGCAATAGCTCTGTCAAAGCAGAACTCGGCTGAGAATGCTCTCGCAGCTTGGGAAAGTTAGGCGCAGCCGTTGACCAGCTCTGCCCGTGGCCACAGGCTGCTTCTTCCACCTTCACTGTGGCAGAGCTTTTGCGGAACAGAGAGGGCATTCTTCCAGTGCGTGTTCTCCAAGGAGCTGTGAAACAGAGCCTAGCACGCTGTCTCGCTGATACTGGCTTTCGGCAAGCAGGCGTGCCGCACCGCCTACATTCTGCACTCTGGCAGCCTAGTTGCCAGCTTTCGGCAGCTGCTGTCCTAGCAAGGAAGCTCAGGAAGTCAAAGCCAGTGCCGGGCGGCACCTTTCTGCTTTGTCCACCTAAGCGGCGTCACGCTCCCAAGGATACGGTGTCCTTTCCCTCTGCACTGCGTCTGCCAAGTTGCTCTCTGCCTCTCGGAGCATAAGGGCAAAGGAGAATGTTTTCCACAGCAGGGTAGAAATGGCATTGCTAGCAGGAAAGCTAGATGCCTTGGAACTGTCCCCTTAGCCCTTGCCACTCACTTCAGGCTCGTACGCTGAGCAGAACAGCCTGCTGTTCTGAAGCTTCGCTGGCTGCCCTTCGTGACCAGCTGCGCTTTCCTACCCAAGGAGGCGAAGCTCCGTCTACTTCTCGCACCGAGCACGCTGCTCCTGGCTTTCGCTTCTGCCGCAACAAGCTCGCTACGCGCACTTTTCTTCTCAACCCTGTGCGCCCTTGCGTTCTGCCTTTCTTGTCTCGTGAATGGAGACGGAAAGCTTCTCGGCTACAACTCGCCTAGAACAACTGCGGCTACACATTAAGCTCGCCCGGAACGCCCTGCTGAAACTTGCCTTCTGGCACCACATTCACGGGGCAGCCGTCTTTCTTCGGCCACCTGCCAAGTGGCCCCATATCGCCGCGCTCGTTGCACTCCGCTTGTCAGACTGGCTTACCGCGGTGCTGATTTCAGCCTGGCCAAATGCTAGCGCTGCGGAGAGCTGTCTCGCAGACAAGAATGTTCCAGCATAGAAATTTGTCCTGCAATGTTCCCTCCTCTTTTCCCACATTGTGTTGCTCTGATGAATGCCTTGAGCATGGAACGACTTAAGCCAGCAAGTATTCCTCGCCGGCCACCTCTCGCTGTGCAAGATGTATGCCGTGGACCCTTTGAACGCTGCCAAGCAAAAAGCAGAGCAGTGACCATAAAAGCGAGGAGAGAGCATGCACGAAGCACACTAGTTCTGTCTAGTGCTTTCCGTGCAGAGAGGCGGCAAAGCTGAATGCCGTGTCCGAGCTTCACAACTCGCTGGAGCACTGGAAGGCAAGAATGAAGAGGCAGAACACAGCCTTGGTTTCAGCAGCTTCCGGGACTGCAAAAGTTCAGCAATAGCTCTGTCAAAGCAGAACTCGGCTGAGAATGCTCTCGCAGCTTGGGAAAGTTAGGCGCAGCCGTTGACCAGCTCTGCCTGTGGCCACAGGCTGCTTCTTCCACCTTCACTGTGGCAGAGCTTTTGCGGAACAGAGAGGGCATTCTTCCAGTGCGTGTTCTCCAAGGAGCTGTGAAACAGAGCCTAGCACGCTGTCTCGCTGATACTGGCTTTCGGCAAGCAGGCGTGCCGCACCGCCTACATTCTGCACTCTGGCAGCCTAGTTGCCAGCTTTCGGCAGCTGCTGTCCTAGCAAGGAAGCTCAGGAAGTCAAAGCCAGTGCCGGGCGGCACCTTTCTGCTTTGCCCGCCTAAGCGGCGTCACGCTCCCACGGATACGGTGTCCTTTCCCTCTGCACTGCGTCTGCCAAGTTGCTCTCTGCCTCTCGGAGCATAAGGGCAAAGGACAATGTTTTCCACAGCAGGGTAGAAATGGCATTGCTAGCAGGAAAGCTAGATGCCTTGGAACTGTCCCCTTAGCCCTTGCCACTCACTTCAGGCTCGTACGCTGAGCAGAACAGCCTGCTGTTCTGAAGCTTCGCTGGCTGCCCTTCGTGACCAGCTGCGCTTTCCTACCCAAGGAGGCGAAGCGCCGTCTACTTCTCGCACCGAGCACGCTGCTCCTGGCTTTCGCTTCTGCCGCAACGAGCTCGCTACGCGCACTTTTCTTCTCAACCCTGTGCGCCCTTGCGTTCTGCCTTTCTTGTCTCGTGAATGGAGACGGAAAGCTTCTCGGCTACAACTCGCCTAGAACAACTGCGGCTACACATTAAGCTCGCCCGGAACGCCCTGCTGAAACTTGCCTTCTGGCACCACATTCACGGGGCAGCCGTCTTTCTTCGGCCACCTGCCAAGTGGCCCCATATCGCCGCGCTCGTTGCACTCCGCTTGTCAGACTGGCTTACCGCGGTGCTGATTTCAGCCTGGCCAAATGCTAGCGCTGCGGAGAGCTGTCTCGCAGACAAGAATGTTCCAGCATAGAAATTTGTCCTGCAATGTTCCCTCCTCTTTTCCCACATTGTGTTGCTCTGATGAATGCCTTGAGCATGGAACGACTTAAGCCAGCAAGTATTCCTCGCCGGCCACCTCTCGCTGTGCAAGAGGTATGCCGTGGACCCCTTGAACGCTGCCAAGCAAAAAGCAGAGCAGTGACCAGAAAAGCGAGGAGAGAGCATGCACGAAGCACACTAGTTCTGTCTAGTGCTTTCCGTGCAGAGAGGCGGCAAAGCTGAATGCCGTGTCCGAGCTTCACAACTCGCTGGAGCACTGGAAGGCAAGAATGAAGAGGCAGAACACAGCCTTGGTTTCAGCAGCTTCCGGGACTGCAAAAGTTCAGCAATAGCTCTGTCAAAGCAGAACTCGGCTGAGAATGCTCTCGCAGCTTGGGAAAGTTAGGCGCAGCTGTTGACCAGCTCTGCCCGTGGCCACAGGCTGCTTCTTCCACCTTCACTGTGGCAGAGCTTTTGCGGAACAGAGAGGGCATTCTTCCAGTGCGTGTTCTCCAAGGAGCTGTGAAACAGAGCCTAGCACGCTGTCTCGCTGATACTGGCTTTCGGCAAGCAGGCGTGCCGCACCGCCTACATTCTGCACTCTGGCAGCCTAGTTGCCAGCTTTCGGCAGCTGCTGTCCTAGCAAGGAAGCTCAGGAAGTCAAAGCCAGTGCCGGGCGGCACCTTTCTGCTTTGCCCGCCTAAGCGGCGTCACGCTCCCACGGATACGGTGTCCTTTCCCTCTGCACTGCGTCTGCCAAGTTGCTCTCTGCCTCTCGGAGCATAAGGGCAAAGGACAATGTTTTCCACAGCAGGGTAGAAATGGCATTGCTAGCAGGAAAGCTAGATGCCTTGGAACTGTCCCCTTAGCCCTTGCCACTCACTTCAGGCTCGTACGCTGAGCAGAACAGCCTGCTGTTCTGAAGCTTCGCTGGCTGCCCTTCGTGACCAGCTGCGCTTTCCTACCCAAGGAGGCGAAGCTCCGTCTACTTCTGGCACCGAGCACGCTGCTCCTGGCTTTCGCTTCTGCCGCAACGAGCTCGCTACGCGCACTTATCTTCTCAACCCTGTGCGCCCTTGCGTTCTGCCTTTCTTGTCTCGTGAATGGAGACGGAAAGCTTCTCGGCTACAACTCGCCTAGAACAACTGCGGCTACACATTAAGCTCGCCCGGAACGCCCTGCTGAAACTTGCCTTCTGGCACCACATTCACGGGGCAGCCGTCTTTCTTCGGCCACCTGCCAAGTGGCCCCATATCGCCGCGCTCGTTGCACTCCGCTTGTCAGATTGGCTTACCGCGGCGCTGATTTCAGCCTGGCCAAATACTAGCGCTGCGGAGAGCTGTCTCACAGACAAGAATGTTCCAGCATAGAAATTTGTCCTGCAATGTTCCCTCCTCTTTTCCCACATTGTGTTGCTCTGATGAATGCCTTGAGCATGGAACGACTTAAGCCAGCAAGTATTCCTCGCCGGCCACCTCTCGCTGTGCAAGATGTATGCCGTGGACCCTTTGAACGCTGCCAAGCAAAAAGCAGAGCAGTGACCAGAAAAGCGAGGAGAGAGCATGCACGAAGCACACTAGTTCTGTCTAGTGCTTTCCGTGCAGAGAGGCGGCAAAGCTGAATGCCGTGTCCGAGCTTCACAACTCGCTGGAGCACAGAAAGCCAAGAATGAAGAGGCAGAACACAGCCTTGGTTTCAGCAGCTTCCGGGACTGCAAAAGTTCAGCAATAGCTCTGTCAAAGCAGAACTCGGCTGAGAATGCTCTCGCAGCTTGGGAAAGTTAGGCGCAGCTGTTGACCAGCTCTGCCCGTGGCCACAGGCTGCTTCTTCCACCTTCACTGTGGCAGAGCTTTTGCGGAACAGAGAGGGCATTCTTCCAGTGCGTGTTCTCCAAGGAGCTGTGAAACAGAGCCTAGCACGCTGTCTCGCTGATACTGGCTTTCGGCAAGCAGGCGTGCCGCACCGCCTACATTCTGCACTCTGGCAGCCTAGTTGCCAGCTTTCGGCAGCTGCTGTCCTAGCAAGGAAGCTCAGGAAGTCAAAGCCAGTGCCGGGCGGCACCTTTCTGCTTTGCCCGCCTAAGCGGCGTCACGCTCCCACGGATACGGTGTCCTTTCCCTCTGCACTGCGTCTGCCAAGTTGCTCTCTGCCTCTCGGAGCATAAGGGCAAAGGACAATGTTTTCCACAGCAGGGTAGAAATGGCATTGCTAGCAGGAAAGCTAGATGCCTTGGAACTGTCCCCTTAGCCCTTGCCACTCACTTCAGGCTCGTACGCTGAGCAGAACAGCCTGCTGTTCTGAAGCTTCGCTGGCTGCCCTTCGTGACCAGCTGCGCTTTCCTACCCAAGGAGGCGAAGCTCCGTCTACTTCTCGCACCGAGCACGCTGCTCCTGGCTTTCGCTTCTGCCGCAACGAGCTCGCTACGCGCACTTTTCTTCTCAACCCTGTGCGCCCTTGCGTTCTGCCTTTCTTGTCTCGTGAATGGAGACGGAAAGCTTCTCGGCTACAACTCGCCTAGAACAACTGCGGCTACACATTAAGCTCGCCCGGAACGCCCTGCTGAAACTTGCCTTCTGGCACCACATTCACGGGGCAGCCGTCTTTCTTCGGCCACCTGCCAAGTGGCCCCATATCGCCGCGCTCGTTGCACTCCGCTTGTCAGACTGGCTTACCGCGGTGCTGATTTCAGCCTGGCCAAATGCTAGCGCTGCGGAGAGCTGTCTCGCAGACAAGAATGTTCCAGCATAGAAATTTGTCCTGCAATGTTCCCTCCTCTTTTCCCACATTGTGTTGCTCTGATGAATGCCTTGAGCATGGAACGACTTAAGCCAGCAAGTATTCCTCGCCGGCCACCTCTCGCTGTGCAAGATGTATGCCGTGGACCCTTTGAACGCTGCCAAGCAAAAAGCAGAGCAGTGACCAGAAAAGCGAGGAGAGAGCATGCACGAAGCACACTAGTTCTGTCTAGTGCTTTCCGTGCAGAGAGGCGGCAAAGCTGAATGCCGTGTCCGAGCTTCACAACTCGCTGGAGCACTGGAAGGCAAGAATGAAGAGGCAGAACACAGCCTTGGTTTCAGCAGCTTCCGGGACTGCAAAAGTTCAGCAATAGCTCTGTCAAAGCAGAACTCCGCTGAGAATGCTCTCGCAGCTTGGGAAAGTTAGGCGCAGCCGTTGACCAGCTCTGCCCGTGGCCACAGGCTGCTTCTTCCACCTTCACTGTGGCAGAGCTTTTGCGGAACAGAGAGGGCATTCTTCCAGTGCGTGTTCTCCAAGGAGCTGTGAAACAGAGCCTAGCACGCTGTCTCGCTGATACTGGCTTTCGGCAAGCAGGCGTGCCGCACCGCCTACATTCTGCACTCTGGCAGCCTAGTTGCCAGCTTTCGGCAGCTGCTGTCCTAGCAAGGAAGCTCAGGAAGTCAAAGCCAGTGCCGGGCGGCACCTTTCTGCTTTGCCCGCCTAAGCGGCGTCACGCTCCCACGGATACGGTGTCCTTTCCCTCTGCACTGCGTCTGCCAAGTTGCTCTCTGCCTCTCGCAGCATAAGGGCAAAGGACAATGTTTTCCACAGCAGGGTAGAAATGGCATTGCTAGCAGGAAAGCTAGATGCCTTGGAACTGTCCCCTTAGCCCTTGCCACTCACTTCAGGCTCGTACGCTGAGCAGAACAGCCTGCTGTTCTGAAGCTTCGCTGGCTGCCCTTCGTGACCAGCTGCGCTTTCCTACCCAAGGAGGCGAAGCTCCGTCTACTTCTGGCACCGAGCACGCTGCTCCTGGCTTTCGCTTCTGCCGCAACGAGCTCGCTACGCGCACTTTTCTTCTCAACCCTGTGCGCCCTTGCGTTCTGCCTTTCTTGTCTCGTGAATGGAGACGGAAAGCTTCTCGGCTACAACTCGCCTAGAACAACTGCGGCTACACATTAAGCTCGCCCGGAACGCCCTGCTGAAACTTGCCTTCTGGCACCACATTCACGGGGCAGCCGTCTTTCTTCGGCCACCTGCCAAGTGGCCCCATATCGCCGCGCTCGTTGCACTCCGCTTGTCAGATTGGCTTACCGCGGCGCTGATTTCAGCCTGGCCAAATACTAGCGCTGCGGAGAGCTGTCTCACAGACAAGAATGTTCCAGCATAGAAATTTGTCCTGCAATGTTCCCTCCTCTTTTCCCACATTGTGTTGCTCTGATGAATGCCTTGAGCATGGAACGACTTAAGCCAGCAAGTATTCCTCGCCGGCCAGCTCTTGCTGTGCAAGATGTATGCCGTGGACCCTTTGAACGCTGCCAAGCAAAAAGCAGAGCAGTGACCAGAAAAGCGAGGAGAGAGCATGCACGAAGCACACTAGTTCTGTCTAGTGCTTTCCGTGCAGAGAGGCGGCAAAGCTGAATGCCGTGTCCGAGCTTCACAACTCGCTGGAGCACAGAAAGCCAAGAATGAAGAGGCAGAACACAGCCTTGGTTTCAGCAGCTTCCGGGACTGCAAAAGTTCAGCAATAGCTCTGTCAAAGCAGAACTCGGCTGAGAATGCTCTCGCAGCTTGGGAAAGTTAGGCGCAGCTGTTGACCAGCTCTGCCCGTGGCCACAGGCTGCTTCTTCCACCTTCACTGTGGCAGAGCTTTTGCGGAACAGAGAGGGCATTCTTCCAGTGCGTGTTCTCCAAGGAGCTGTGAAACAGAGCCTAGCACGCTGTCTCGCTGATACTGGCTTTCGGCAAGCAGGCGTGCCGCACCGCCTACATTCTGCACTCTGGCAGCCTAGTTGCCAGCTTTCGGCAGCTGCTGTCCTAGCAAGGAAGCTCAGGAAGTCAAAGCCAGTGCCGGGCGGCACCTTTCTGCTTTGCCCGCCTAAGCGGCGTCACGCTCCCACGGATACGGTGTCCTTTCCCTCTGCACTGCGTCTGCCAAGTTGCTCTCTGCCTCTCGGAGCATAAGGGCAAAGGAGAATGTTTTCCACAGCAGGGTAGAAATGGCATTGCTAGCAGGAAAGCTAGATGCCTTGGAACTGTCCCCTTAGCCCTTGCCACTCACTTCAGGCTCGTACGCTGAGCAGAACAGCCTGCTGTTCTGAAGCTTCGCTGGCTGCCCTTCGTGACCAGCTGCGCTTTCCTACCCAAGGAGGCGAAGCTCCGTCTACTTCTGGCACCGAGCACGCTGCTCCTGGCTTTCGCTTCTGCCGCAACGAGCTCGCTACGCGCACTTTTCTTCTCAACCCTGTGCGCCCTTGCGTTCTGCCTTTCTTGTCTCGTGAATGGAGACGGAAAGCTTCTCGGCTACAACTCGCCTAGAACAACTGCGGCTACACATTAAGCTCGCCCGGAACGCCCTGCTGAAACTTGCCTTCTGGCACCACATTCACGGGGCAGCCGTCTTTCTTCGGCCACCTGCCAAGTGGCCCCATATCGCCGCGCTCGTTGCACTCCGCTTGTCAGATTGGCTTAACGCGGCGCTGATTTCAGCCTGGCCAAATACTAGCGCTGCGGAGAGCTGTCTCACAGACAAGAATGTTCCAGCATAGAAATTTGTCCTGCAATGTTCCCTCCTCTTTTCCCACATTGTGTTGCTCTGATGAATGCCTTGAGCATGGAACGACTTAAGCCAGCAAGTATTCCTCGCCGGCCAGCTCTTGCTGTGCAAGATGTATGCCGTGGACCCTTTGAACGCTGCCAAGCAAAAAGCAGAGCAGTGACCAGAAAAGCGAGGAGAGAGCATGCACGAAGCACACTAGTTCTGTCTAGTGCTTTCCGTGCAGAGAGGCGGCAAAGCTGAATGCCGTGTCCGAGCTTCACAACTCGCTGGAGCACAGAAAGCCAAGAATGAAGAGGCAGAACACAGCCTTGGTTTCAGCAGCTTCCGGGACTGCAAAAGTTCAGCAATAGCTCTGTCAAAGCAGAACTCGGCTGAGAATGCTCTCGCAGCTTGGGAAAGTTAGGCGCAGCTGTTGACCAGCTCTGCCCGTGGCCACAGGCTGCTTCTTCCACCTTCACTGTGGCAGAGCTTTTGCGGAACAGAGAGGGCATTCTTCCAGTGCGTGTTCTCCAAGGAGCTGTGAAACAGAGCCTAGCACGCTGTCTCGCTGATACTGGCTTTCGGCAAGCGGGCGTGCCGCACCGCCTACATTCTGCACTCTGGCAGCCTAGTTGCCAGCTTTCGGCAGCTGCTGTCCTAGCAAGGAAGCTCAGGAAGTCAAAGCCAGTGCCGGGCGGCACCTTTCTGCTTTGCCCGCCTAAGCGGCGTCACGCTCCCACGGATACGGTGTCCTTTCCCTCTGCACTGCGTCTGCCAAGTTGCTCTCTGCCTCTCGGAGCATAAGGGCAAAGGAGAATGTTTTCCACAGCAGGGTAGAAATGGCATTGCTAGCAGGAAAGCTAGATGCCTTGGAACTGTCCCCTTAGCCCTTGCCACTCACTTCAGGCTCGTACGCTGAACAGAACAGCCTGCTGTTCTGAAGCTTCGCTGGCTGCCCTTCGTGACCAGCTGCGCTTTCCTACCCAAGGAGGCGAAGCTCCGTCTACTTCTCGCACCGAGCACGCTGCTCCTGGCTTTCGCTTCTGCCGCAACGAGCTCGCTACGCGCACTTTTCTTCTCAACCCTGTGCGCCCTTGCGTTCTGCCTTTCTTGTCTCGTGAATGGAGACGGAAAGCTTCTCGGCTACAACTCGCCTAGAACAACTGCGGCTACACATTAAGCTCGCCCGGAACGCCCTGCTGAAACTTGCCTTCTGGCACCACATTCACGGGGCAGCCGTCTTTCTTCGGCCACCTGCCAAGTGGCCCCATATCGCCGCGCTCGTTGCACTCCGCTTGTCAGACTGGCTTACCGCGGTGCTGATTTCAGCCTGGCCAAATGCTAGCGCTGCGGAGAGCTGTCTCGCAGACAAGAATGTTCCAGCATAGAAATTTGTCCTGCAATGTTCCCTCCTCTTTTCCCACATTGTGTTGCTCTGATGAATGCCTTGAGCATGGAACGACTTAAGCCAGCAAGTATTCCTCGCCGGCCACCTCTCGCTGTGCAAGATGTATGCCGTGGACCCTTTGAACGCTGCCAAGCAAAAAGCAGAGCAGTGACCATAAAAGCGAGGAGAGAGCATGCACGAAGCACACTAGTTCTGTCTAGTGCTTTCCGTGCAGAGAGGCGGCAAAGCTGAATGCCGTGTCCGAGCTTCACAACTCGCTGGAGCACTGGAAGGCAAGAATGAAGAGGCAGAACACAGCCTTGGTTTCAGCAGCTTCCGGGACTGCAAAAGTTCAGCAATAGCTCTGTCAAAGCAGAACTCGGCTGAGAATGCTCTCGCAGCTTGGGAAAGTTAGGCGCAGCTGTTGACCAGCTCTGCCCGTGGCCACAGGCTGCTTCTTCCACCTTCACTGTGGCAGAGCTTTTGCGGAACAGAGAGGGCATTCTTCCAGTGCGTGTTCTCCAAGGAGCTGTGAAACAGACCCTAGCACACTGTCTCGCTGATACTGGCTTTCGGCAAGCAGGCGTGCCGCACCGCCTACATTCTGCACTCTGGCAGCCTAGTTGCCAGCTTTCGGCAGCTGCTGTCCTAGCAAGGAAGCTCAGGAAGTCAAAGCCAGTGCCGGGCGGCACCTTTCTGCTTTGCCCGCCTAAGCGGCGTCACGCTCCCACGGATACGGTGTCCTTTCCCTCTGCACTGCGTCTGCCAAGTTGCTCTCTGCCTCTCGGAGCATAAGGGCAAAGGACAATGTTTTCCACAGCAGGGTAGAAATGGTATTGCTAGCAGGAAAGCTAGATGCCTTGGAACTGTCCCCTTAGCCCTTGCCACTCACTTCAGGCTCGTACGCTGAGCAGAACAGCCTGCTGTTCTGAAGCTTCGCTGGCTGCCCTTCGTGACCAGCTGCGCTTTCCTACCCAAGGAGGCGAAGCTCCGTCTACTTCTGGCACCGAGAACGCTGCTCCTGGCTTTCGCTTCTGCCGCAACGAGCTCGCTACGCGCACTTTTCTTCTCAACCCTGTGCGCCCTTGCGTTCTTCCTTTCTTGTCTCGTGAATGGAGACGGAAAGCTTCTCGGCTACAACTCGCCTAGAACAACTGCGGCTACACATTAAGCTCGCCCGGAACGCCCTGCTGAAACTTGCCTTCTGGCACCACATTCACGGGGCAGCCGTCTTTCTTCGGCCACCTGCCAAGTGGCCCCATATCGCCGCGCTCGTTGCACTCCGCTTGTCAGACTGGCTTACCGCGGCGCTGATTTCAGCCTGGCCAAATACTAGCGCTGCGGAGAGCTGTCTCGCAGACAAGAATGTTCCAGCATAGAAATTTGTCCTGCAATGTTCCCTCCTCTTTTCCCACATTGTGTTGCTCTGATGAATGCCTTGAGCATGGAACGACTTAAGCCAGCAAGTATTCCTCGCCGGCCACCTCTAGCTGTGCAAGATGTATGCCGTGGACCCCTTGAACGCTGCCAAGCAAAAAGCAGAGCAGTGACCAGAAAAGCGAGGAGAGAGCATGCACGAAGCACACTAGTTCTGTCTAGTGCTTTCCGTGCAGAGAGGCGGCAAAGCTGAATGCCGTGTCCGAGCTTCACAACTCGCTGGAGCACTGGAAGGCAAGAATGAAGAGGCAGAACACAGCCTTGGTTTCAGCAGCTTCCGGGACTGCAAAAGTTCAGCAATAGCTCTGTCAAAGCAGAACTCGGCTGAGAATGCTCTCGCAGCTTGGGAAAGTTAGGCGCAGCTGTTGACCAGCTCTGCCCGTGGCCACAGGCTGCTTCTTCCACCTTCACTGTGGCAGAGCTTTTGCGGAACAGAGAGGGCATTCTTCCAGTGCGTGTTCTCCAAGGAGCTGTGAAACAGAGCCTAGCACGCTGTCTCGCTGATACTGGCTTTCGGCAAGCAGGCGTGCCGCACCGCCTACATTCTGCACTCTGGCAGCCTAGTTGCCAGCTTTCGGCAGCTGCTGTCCTAGCAAGGAAGCTCAGGAAGTCAAAGCCAGTGCCGGGCGGCACCTTTCTGCTTTGCCCGCCTAAGCGGCGTCACGCTCCCACGGATACGGTGTCCTTTCCCTCTGCACTGCGTCTGCCAAGTTGCTCTCTGCCTCTCGGAGCATAAGGGCAAAGGACAATGTTTTCCACAGCAGGGTAGAAATGGCATTGCTAGCAGGAAAGCTAGATGCCTTGGAACTGTCCCCTTAGCCCTTGCCACTCACTTCAGGCTCGTACGCTGAGCAGAACAGCCTGCTGTTCTGAAGCTTCGCTGGCTGCCCTTCGTGACCAGCTGCGCTTTCCTACCCAAGGAGGCGAAGCTCCGTCTACTTCTGGCACCGAGCACGCTGCTCCTGGCTTTCGCTTCTGCCGCAACGAGCTCGCTACGCGCACTTATCTTCTCAACCCTGTGCGCCCTTGCGTTCTGCCTTTCTTGTCTCGTGAATGGAGACGGAAAGCTTCTCGGCTACAACTCGCCTAGAACAACTGCGGCTACACATTAAGCTCGCCCGGAACGCCCTGCTGAAACTTGCCTTCTGGCACCACATTCACGGGGCAGCCGTCTTTCTTCGGCCACCTGCCAAGTGGCCCCATATCGCCGCGCTCGTTGCACTCCGCTTGTCAGATTGGCTTACCGCGGCGCTGATTTCAGCCTGGCCAAATACTAGCGCTGCGGAGAGCTGTCTCGCAGACAAGAATGTTCCAGCATAGAAATTTGTCCTGCAATGTTCCCTCCTCTTTTCCCACATTGTGTTGCTCTGATGAATGCCTTGAGCATGGAACGACTTAAGCCAGCAAGTATTCCTCGCCGGCCAGCTCTTGCTGTGCAAGATGTATGCCGTGGACCCTTTGAACGCTGCCAAGCAAAAAGCAGAGCAGTGACCAGAAAAGCGAGGAGAGAGCATGCACGAAGCACACTAGTTCTGTCTAGTGCTTTCCGTGCAGAGAGGCGGCAAAGCTGAATGCCGTGTCCGAGCTTCACAACTCGCTGGAGCACTGGAAGGCAAGAATGAAGAGGCAGAACACAGCCTTGGTTTCAGCAGCTTCCGGGACTGCAAAAGTTCAGCAATAGCTCTGTCAAAGCAGAACTCGGCCGAGAATGCTCTCGCAGCTTGGGAAAGTTAGGCGCAGCTGTTGACCAGCTCTGCCCGTGGCCACAGGCTGCTTCTTCCACCTTCACTGTGGCAGAGCTTTTGCGGAACAGAGAGGGCATTCTTCCAGTGCGTGTTCTCCAAGGAGCTGTGAAACAGACCCTAGCACGCTGTCTCGCTGATACTGGCTTTCGGCAAGCAGGCGTACCGCACCGCCTACATTCTGCACTCTGGCAGCCTAGTTGCCAGCTTTCGGCAGCTGCTGTCCTAGCAAGGAAGCTCAGGAAGTCAAAGCCAGTGCCGGGCGGCACCTTTCTGCTTTGCCCGCCTAAGCGGCGTCACGCTCCCACGGATACGGTGTCCTTTCCCTCTGCACTGCGTCTGCCAAGTTGCTCTCTGCCTCTCGGAGCATAAGGGCAAAGGAGAATGTTTTCCACAGCAGGGTAGAAATGGCATTGCTAGCAGGAAAGCTAGATGCCTTGGAACTGTCCCCTTAGCCCTTGCCACTCACTTCAGGCTCGTACGCTGAGCAGAACAGCCTGCTGTTCTGAAGCTTCGCTGGCTGCCGTTCGTGACCAGCTGCGCTTTCCTACCCAAGGAGGCGAAGCGCCGTCTACTTCTCGCACCGAGCACGCTGCTCCTGGCTTTCGCTTCTGCCGCAACGAGCTCGCTACGCGCACTTTTCTTCTCAACCCTGTGCGCCCTTGCGTTCTGCCTTTCTTGTCTCGTGAATGGAGACGGAAAGCTTCTCGGCTACAACTCGCCTAGAACAACTGCGGCTACACATTAAGCTCGCCCGGAACGCCCTGCTGAAACTTGCCTTCTGGCACCACATTCACGGGGCAGCCGTCTTTCTTCGGCCACCTGCCGAGTGGCCCCATATCGCCGCGCTCGTTGCACTCCGCTTGTCAGATTGGCTTACCGCGGCGCTGATTTCAGCCTGGCCAAATACTAGCGCTGCGGAGAGCTGTCTCGCAGACAAGAATGTTCCAGCATAGAAATTTGTCCTGCAATGTTCCCTCTTCTTTTCCCACATTGTGTTGCTCTGATGAATGCCTTGAGCATGGAACGACTTAAGCCAGCAAGTATTCCTCGCCGGCCACCTCTCGCTGTGCAAGATGTATGCCGTGGACCCCTTGAACGCTGCCAAGCAAAAAGCAGAGCAGTGACCATAAAAGCGAGGAGAGAGCATGCACGAAGCACACTAGTTCTGTCTAGTGCTTTCCGTGCAGAGAGGCGGCAAAGCTGAATGCCGTGTCCGAGCTTCACAACTCGCTGGAGCACTGGAAGGCAAGAATGAAGAGGCAGAACACAGCCTTGGTTTCAGCAGCTTCCGGGACTGCAAAAGTTCAGCAATAGCTCTGTCAAAGCAGAACTCGGCTGAGAATGCTCTCGCAGCTTGGGAAAGTTAGGCGCAGCCGTTGACCAGCTCTGCCCGTGGCCACAGGCTGCTTCTTCCACCTTCACTGTGGCAGAGCTTTTGCGGAACAGAGAGGGCATTCTTCCAGTGCGTGTTCTCCAAGGAGCTGTGAAACAGAGCCTAGCACGCTGTCTCGCTGATACTGGCTTTCGGCAAGCAGGCGTGCCGCACCGCCTACATTCTGCACTCTGGCAGCCTAGTTGCCAGCTTTCGGCAGCTGCTGTCCTAGCAAGGAAGCTCAGGAAGTCAAAGCCAGTGCCGGGCGGCACCTTTCTGCTTTGCCCGCCTAAGCGGCGTCACGCTCCCACGGATACGGTGTCCTTTCCAACTGCACTGCGTCTGCCAAGTTGCTCTCTGCCTCTCGCAGCATAAGGGCAAAGGACAATGTTTTCCACAGCAGGGTAGAAATGGCATTGCTAGCAGGAAAGCTAGATGCCTTGGAACTGTCCCCTTAGCCCTTGCCACTCACTTCAGGCTCGTACGCTGAGCAGAACAGCCTGCTGTTCTGAAGCTTCGCTGGCTGCCGTTCGTGACCAGCTGCGCTTTCCTACCCAAGGAGGCGAAGCTCCGTCTACTTCTCGCACCGAGCACGCTGCTCCTGGCTTTCGCTTCTGCCGCAACGAGCTCGCTACGCGCACTTTTCTTCTCAACCCTGTGCGCCCTTGCGTTCTGCCTTTCTTGTCTCGTGAATGGAGACGGAAAGCTTCTCGGCTACAACTCGCCTAGAACAACTGCGGCTACACATTAAGCTCGCCCGGAACGCCCTGCTGAAACTTGCCTTCTGGCACCACATTCACGGGGCAGCCGTCTTTCTTCGGCCACCTGCCAAGTGGCCCCATATCGCCGCGCTCGTTGCACTCCGCTTGTCAGATTGGCTTACCGCGGCGCTGATTTCAGCCTGGCCAAATACTAGCGCTGCGGAGAGCTGTCTCGCAGACAAGAATGTTCCAGCATAGAAATTTGTCCTGCAATGTTCCCTCCTCTTTTCCCACATTGTGTTGCTCTGATGAATGCCTTGAGCATGGAACGACTTAAGCCAGCAAGTATTCCTCGCCGGCCACCTCTCGCTGTGCAAGATGTATGCCGTGGACCCTTTGAACGCTGCCAAGCAAAAAGCAGAGCAGTGACCAGAAAAGCGAGGAGAGAGCATGCACGAAGCACACTAGTTCTGTCTAGTGCTTTCCGTGCAGAGAGGCGGCAAAGCTGAATGCCGTGTCCGAGCTTCACAACTCGCTGGAGCACAGAAAGCCAAGAATGAAGAGGCAGAACACAGCCTTGGTTTCAGCAGCTTCCGGGACTGCAAAAGTTCAGCAATAGCTCTGTCAAAGCAGAACTCGGCTGAGAATGCTCTCGCAGCTTGGGAAAGTTAGGCGCAGCTGTTGACCAGCTCTGCCCGTGGCCACAGGCTGCTTCTTCCACCTTCACTGTGGCAGAGCTTTTGCGGAACAGAGAGGGCATTCTTCCAGTGCGTGTTCTCCAAGGAGCTGTGAAACAGAGCCTAGCACGCTGTCTCGCTGATACTGGCTTTCGGCAAGCAGGCGTGCCGCACCGCCTACATTCTGCACTCTGGCAGCCTAGTTGCCAGCTTTCGGCAGCTGCTGTCCTAGCAAGGAAGCTCAGGAAGTCAAAGCCAGTGCCGGGCGGCACCTTTCTGCTTTGTCCGCCTAAGCGGCGTCACGCTCCCACGGATACGGTGTCCTTTCCCTCTGCACTGCGTCTGCCAAGTTGCTCTCTGCCTCTCGGAGCATAAGGGCAAAGGACAATGTTTTCCACAGCAGGGTAGAAATGGCATTGCTAGCAGGAAAGCTAGATGCCTTGGAACTGTCCCCTTAGCCCTTGCCACTCACTTCAGGCTCGTACGCTGAGCAGAACAGCCTGCTGTTCTGAAGCTTCGCTGGCTGCCCTTCGTGACCAGCTGCGCTTTCCTACCCAAGGAGGCGAAGCTCCGTCTACTTCTCGCACCGAGCACGCTGCTCCTGGCTTTCGCTTCTGCCGCAACGAGCTCGCTACGCGCACTTTTCTTCTCAACCCTGTGCGCCCTTGCGTTCTGCCTTTCTTGTCTCGTGAATGGAGACGGAAAGCTTCTCGGCTACAACTCGCCTAGAACAACTGCGGCTACACATTAAGCTCGCCCGGAACGCCCTGCTGAAACTTGCCTTCTGGCACCACATTCACGGGGCAGCCGTCTTTCTTCGGCCACCTGCCAAGTGGCCCCATATCGCCGCGCTCGTTGCACTCCGCTTGTCAGACTGGCTTACCGCGGTGCTGATTTCAGCCTGGCCAAATGCTAGCGCTGCGGAGAGCTGTCTCGCAGACAAGAATGTTCCAGCATAGAAATTTGTCCTGCAATGTTCCCTCCTCTTTTCCCACATTGTGTTGCTCTGATGAATGCCTTGAGCATGGAACGACTTAAGCCAGCAAGTATTCCTCGCCGGCCACGTCTCGCTGTGCAAGATGTATGCCGTGGACCCTTTGAACGCTGCCAAGCAAAAAGCAGAGCAGTGACCATAAAAGCGAGGAGAGAGCATGCACGAAGCACACTAGTTCTGTCTAGTGCTTTCCGTGCAGAGAGGCGGCAAAGCTGAATGCCGTGTCCGAGCTTCACAACTCGCTGGAGCACTGGAAGGCAAGAATGAAGAGGCAGAACACAGCCTTGGTTTCAGCAGCTTCCGGGACTGCAAAAGTTCAGCAATAGCTCTGTCAAAGCAGAACTCGGCTGAGAATGCTCTCGCAGCTTGGGAAAGTTAGGCGCAGCCGTTGACCAGCTCTGCCCGTGGCCACAGGCTGCTTCTTCCACCTTCACTGTGGCAGAGCTTTTGCGGAACAGAGAGGGCATTCTTCCAGTGCGTGTTCTCCAAGGAGCTGTGAAACAGAGCCTAGCACGCTGTCTCGCTGATACTGGCTTTCGGCAAGCAGGCGTGCCGCACCGCCTACATTCTGCACTCTGGCAGCCTAGTTGCCAGCTTTCGGCAGCTGCTGTCCTAGCAAGGAAGCTCAGGAAGTCAAAGCCAGTGCCGGGCGGCACCTTTCTGCTTTGCCCGCCTAAGCGGCGTCACGCTCCCACGGATACGGTGTCCTTTCCCTCTGCACTGCGTCTGCCAAGTTGCTCTCTGCCTCTCGGAGCATAAGGGCAAAGGACAATGTTTTCCACAGCAGGGTAGAAATGGCATTGCTAGCAGGAAAGCTAGATGCCTTGGAACTGTCCCCTTAGCCCTTGCCACTCACTTCAGGCTCGTACGCTGAGCAGAACAGCCTGCTGTTCTGAAGCTTCGCTGGCTGCCCTTCGTGACCAGCTGCGCTTTCCTACCCAAGGAGGCGAAGCGCCGTCTACTTCTCGCACCGAGCACGCTGCTCCTGGCTTTCGCTTCTGCCGCAACGAGCTCGCTACGCGCACTTTTCTTCTCAACCCTGTGCGCCCTTGCGTTCTGCCTTTCTTCTCTCGTGAATGGAGACGGAAAGCTTCTCGGCTACAACTCGCCTAGAACAACTGCGGCTACACATTAAGCTCGCCCGGAACGCCCTGCTGAAACTTGCCTTCTGGCACCACATTCACGGGGCAGCCGTCTTTCTTCGGCCACCTGCCAAGTGGCCCCATATCGCCGCGCTCGTTGCACTCCGCTTGTCAGATTGGCTTACCGCGGCGCTGATTTCAGCCTGGCCAAATACTAGCGCTGCGGAGAGCTGTCTCGCAGACAAGAATGTTCCAGCATAGAAATTTGTCCTGCAATGTTCCCTCCTCTTTTCCCACATTGTGTTGCTCTGATGAATGCCTTGAGCATGGAACGACTTAAGCCAGCAAGTATTCCTCGCCGGCCACCTCTCGCTGTGCAAGATGTATGCCGTGGACCCTTTGAACGCTGCCAAGCAAAAAGCAGAGCAGTGACCAGAAAAGCGAGGAGAGAGCATGCACGAAGCACACTAGTTCTGTCTAGTGCTTTCCGTGCAGAGAGGCGGCAAAGCTGAATGCCGTGTCCGAGCTTCACAACTCGCTGGAGCACTGGAAGGCAAGAATGAAGAGGCAGAACACAGCCTTGGTTTCAGCAGCTTCCGGGACTGCAAAAGTTCAGCAATAGCTCTGTCAAAGCAGAACTCGGCTGAGAATGCTCTCGCAGCTTGGGAAAGTTAGGCGCAGCTGTTGACCAGCTCTGCCCGTGGCCACAGGCTGCTTCTTCCACCTTCACTGTGGCAGAGCTTTTGCGGAACAGAGAGGGCATTCTTCCAGTGCGTGTTCTCCAAGGAGCTGTGAAACAGACCCTAGCACACTGTCTCGCTGATACTGGCTTTCGGCAAGCAGGCGTGCCGCACCGCCTACATTCTGCACTCTGGCAGCCTAGTTGCCAGCTTTCAGCAGCTGCTGTCCTAGCAAGGAAGCTCAGGAAGTCAAAGCCAGTGCCGGGCGGCACCTTTCTGCTTTGCCCGCCTAAGCGGCGTCACGCTCCCACGGATACGGTGTCCTTTCCCTCTGCACTGCGTCTGCCAAGTTGCTCTCTGCCTCTCGGAGCATAAGGGCAAAGGACAATGTTTTCCACAGCAGGGTAGAAATGGTATTGCTAGCAGGAAAGCTAGATGCCTTGGAACTGTCCCCTTAGCCCTTGCCACTCACTTCAGGCTCGTACGCTGAGCAGAACAGCCTGCTGTTCTGAAGCTTCGCTGGCTGCCCTTCGTGACCAGCTGCGCTTTCCTACCCAAGGAGGCGAAGCTCCGTCTACTTCTGGCACCGAGCACGCTGCTCCTGGCTTTCGCTTCTGCCGCAACGAGCTCGCTACGCGCACTTTTCTTCTCAACCCTGTGCGCCCTTGCGTTCTTCCTTTCTTGTCTCGTGAATGGAGACGGAAAGCTTCTCGGCTACAACTCGCCTAGAACAACTGCGGCTACACATTAAGCTCGCCCGGAACGCCCTGCTGAAACTTGCCTTCTGGCACCACATTCACGGGGCAGCCGTCTTTCTTCGGCCACCTGCCAAGTGGCCCCATATCGCCGCGCTCGTTGCACTCCGCTTGTCAGACTGGCTTACCGCGGCGCTGATTTCAGCCTGGCCAAATACTAGCGCTGCGGAGAGCTGTCTCGCAGACAAGAATGTTCCAGCATAGAAATTTGTCCTGCAATGTTCCCTCCTCTTTTCCCACATTGTGTTGCTCTGATGAATGCCTTGAGCATGGAACGACTTAAGCCAGCAAGTATTCCTCGCCGGCCACCTCTCGCTGTGCAAGATGTATGCCGTGGACCCCTTGAACGCTGCCAAGCAAAAAGCAGAGCAGTGACCATAAAAGCGAGGAGAGAGCATGCACGAAGCACACTAGTTCTGTCTAGTGCTTTCCGTGCAGAGAGGCGGCAAAGCTGAATGCCGTGTCCGAGCTTCACAACTCGCTGGAGCACTGGAAGGCAAGAATGAAGAGGCAGAACACAGCCTTGGTTTCAGCAGCTTCCGGGACTGCAAAAGTTCAGCAATAGCTCTGTCAAAGCAGAACTCGGCTGAGAATGCTCTCGCAGCTTGGGAAAGTTAGGCGCAGCCGTTGACCAGCTCTGCCCGTGGCCACAGGCTGCTTCTTCCACCTTCACTGTGGCAGAGCTTTTGCGGAACAGAGAGGGCATTCTTCCAGTGCGTGTTCTCCAAGGAGCTGTGAAACAGAGCCTAGCACGCTGTCTCGCTGATACTGGCTTTCGGCAAGCAGGCGTGCCGCACCGCCTACATTCTGCACTCTGGCAGCCTAGTTGCCAGCTTTCGGCAGCTGCTGTCCTAGCAAGGAAGCTCAGGAAGTCAAAGCCAGTGCCGGGCGGCACCTTTCTGCTTTGCCCGCCTAAGCGGCGTCACGCTCCCACGGATACGGTGTCCTTTCCAACTGCACTGCGTCTGCCAAGTTGCTCTCTGCCTCTCGCAGCATAAGGGCAAAGGACAATGTTTTCCACAGCAGGGTAGAAATGGCATTGCTAGCAGGAAAGCTAGATGCCTTGGAACTGTCCCCTTAGCCCTTGCCACTCACTTCAGGCTCGTACGCTGAGCAGAACAGCCTGCTGTTCTGAAGCTTCGCTGGCTGCCCTTCGTGACCAGCTGCGCTTTCCTACCCAAGGAGGCGAAGCTCCGTCTACTTCTCGCACCGAGCACGCTGCTCCTGGCTTTCGCTTCTGCCGCAACGAGCTCGCTACGCGCACTTTTCTTCTCAACCCTGTGCGCCCTTGCGTTCTGCCTTTCTTGTCTCGTGAATGGAGACGGAAAGCTTCTCGGCTACAACTCGCCTAGAACAACTGCGGCTACACATTAAGCTCGCCCGGAACGCCCTGCTGAAACTTGCCTTCTGGCACCACATTCACGGGGCAGCCGTCTTTCTTCGGCCACCTGCCAAGTGGCCCCATATCGCCGCGCTCGTTGCACTCCGCTTGTCAGATTGGCTTACCGCGGCGCTGATTTCAGCCTGGCCAAATACTAGCGCTGCGGAGAGCTGTCTCGCAGACAAGAATGTTCCAGCATAGAAATTTGTCCTGCAATGTTCCCTCCTCTTTTCCCACATTGTGTTGCTCTGATGAATGCCTTGAGCATGGAACGACTTAAGCCAGCAAGTATTCCTCGCCGGCCACCTCTCGCTGTGCAAGATGTATGCCGTGGACCCTTTGAACGCTGCCAAGCAAAAAGCAGAGCAGTGACCAGAAAAGCGAGGAGAGAGCATGCACGAAGCACACTAGTTCTGTCTAGTGCTTTCCGTGCAGAGAGGCGGCAAAGCTGAATGCCGTGTCCGAGCTTCACAACTCGCTGGAGCACAGAAAGCCAAGAATGAAGAGGCAGAACACAGCCTTGGTTTCAGCAGCTTCCGGGACTGCAAAAGTTCAGCAATAGCTCTGTCAAAGCAGAACTCGGCTGAGAATGCTCTCGCAGCTTGGGAAAGTTAGGCGCAGCTGTTGACCAGCTCTGCCCGTGGCCACAGGCTGCTTCTTCCACCTTCACTGTGGCAGAGCTTTTGCGGAACAGAGAGGGCATTCTTCCAGTGCGTGTTCTCCAAGGAGCTGTGAAACAGAGCCTAGCACGCTGTCTCGCTGATACTGGCTTTCGGCAAGCAGGCGTGCCGCACCGCCTACATTCTGCACTCTGGCAGCCTAGTTGCCAGCTTTCGGCAGCTGCTGTCCTAGCAAGGAAGCTCAGGAAGTCAAAGCCAGTGCCGGGCGGCACCTTTCTGCTTTGTCCGCCTAAGCGGCGTCACGCTCCCACGGATACGGTGTCCTTTCCCTCTGCACTGCGTCTGCCAAGTTGCTCTCTGCCTCTCGGAGCATAAGGGCAAAGGACAATGTTTTCCACAGCAGGGTAGAAATGGCATTGCTAGCAGGAAAGCTAGATGCCTTGGAACTGTCCCCTTAGCCCTTGCCACTCACTTCAGGCTCGTACGCTGAGCAGAACAGCCTGCTGTTCTGAAGCTTCGCTGGCTGCCCTTCGTGACCAGCTGCGCTTTCCTACCCAAGGAGGCGAAGCTCCGTCTACTTCTCGCACCGAGCACGCTGCTCCTGGCTTTCGCTTCTGCCGCAACGAGCTCGCTACGCGCACTTTTCTTCTCAACCCTGTGCGCCCTTGCGTTCTGCCTTTCTTGTCTCGTGAATGGAGACGGAAAGCTTCTCGGCTACAACTCGCCTAGAACAACTGCGGCTACACATTAAGCTCGCCCGGAACGCCCTGCTGAAACTTGCCTTCTGGCACCACATTCACGGGGCAGCCGTCTTTCTTCGGCCACCTGCCAAGTGGCCCCATATCGCCGCGCTCGTTGCACTCCGCTTGTCAGACTGGCTTACCGCGGTGCTGATTTCAGCCTGGCCAAATGCTAGCGCTGCGGAGAGCTGTCTCGCAGACAAGAATGTTCCAGCATAGAAATTTGTCCTGCAATGTTCCCTCCTCTTTTCCCACATTGTGTTGCTCTGATGAATGCCTTGAGCATGGAACGACTTAAGCCAGCAAGTATTCCTCGCCGGCCACCTCTCGCTGTGCAAGATGTATGCCGTGGACCCTTTGAACGCTGCCAAGCAAAAAGCAGAGCAGTGACCAGAAAAGCGAGGAGAGAGCATGCACGAAGCACACTAGTTCTGTCTAGTGCTTTCCGTGCAGAGAGGCGGCAAAGCTGAATGCCGTGTCCGAGCTTCACAACTCGCTGGAGCACTGGAAGGCAAGAATGAAGAGGCAGAACACAGCCTTGGTTTCAGCAGCTTCCGGGACTGCAAAAGTTCAGCAATAGCTCTGTCAAAGCAGAACTCGGCTGAGAATGCTCTCGCAGCTTGGGAAAGTTAGGCGCAGCTGTTGACCAGCTCTGCCCGTGGCCACAGGCTGCTTCTTCCACCTTCACTGTGGCAGAGCTTTTGCGGAACAGAGAGGGCATTCTTCCAGTGCGTGTTCTCCAAGGAGCTGTGAAACAGACCCTAGCACACTGTCTCGCTGATACTGGCTTTCGGCAAGCAGGCGTGCCGCACCGCCTACATTCTGCACTCTGGCAGCCTAGTTGCCAGCTTTCAGCAGCTGCTGTCCTAGCAAGGAAGCTCAGGAAGTCAAAGCCAGTGCCGGGCGGCACCTTTCTGCTTTGCCCGCCTAAGCGGCGTCACGCTCCCACGGATACGGTGTCCTTTCCCTCTGCACTGCGTCTGCCAAGTTGCTCTCTGCCTCTCGCAGCATAAGGGCAAAGGACAATGTTTTCCACAGCAGGGTAGAAATGGCATTGCTAGCAGGAAAGCTAGATGCCTTGGAACTGTCCCCTTAGCCCTTGCCACTCACTTCAGGCTCGTACGCTGAGCAGAACAGCCTGCTGTTCTGAAGCTTCGCTGGCTGCCCTTCGTGACCAGCTGCGCTTTCCTACCCAAGGAGGCGAAGCTCCGTCTACTTCTCGCACCGAGCACGCTGCTCCTGGCTTTCGCTTCTGCCGCAACGAGCTCGCTACGCGCACTTTTCTTCTCAACCCTGTGCGCCCTTGCGTTCTGCCTTTCTTGTCTCGTGAATGGAGACGGAAAGCTTCTCGGCTACAACTCGCCTAGAACAACTGCGGCTACACATTAAGCTCGCCCGGAACGCCCTGCTGAAACTTGCCTTCTGGCACCACATTCACGGGGCAGCCGTCTTTCTTCGGCCACCTGCCAAGTGGCCCCATATCGCCGCGCTCGTTGCACTCCGCTTGTCAGATTGGCTTACCGCGGCGCTGATTTCAGCCTGGCCAAATACTAGCGCTGCGGAGAGCTGTCTCGCAGACAAGAATGTTCCAGCATAGAAATTTGTCCTGCAATGTTCCCTCCTCTTTTCCCACATTGTGTTGCTCTGATGAATGCCTTGAGCATGGAACGACTTAAGCCAGCAAGTATTCCTCGCCGGCCACCTCTCGCTGTGCAAGATGTATGCCGTGGACCCTTTGAACGCTGCCAAGCAAAAAGCAGAGCAGTGACCAGAAAAGCGAGGAGAGAGCATGCACGAAGCACACTAGTTCTGTCTAGTGCTTTCCGTGCAGAGAGGCGGCAAAGCTGAATGCCGTGTCCGAGCTTCACAACTCGCTGGAGCACAGAAAGCCAAGAATGAAGAGGCAGAACACAGCCTTGGTTTCAGCAGCTTCCGGGACTGCAAAAGTTCAGCAATAGCTCTGTCAAAGCAGAACTCGGCTGAGAATGCTCTCGCAGCTTGGGAAAGTTAGGCGCAGCTGTTGACCAGCTCTGCCCGTGGCCACAGGCTGCTTCTTCCACCTTCACTGTGGCAGAGCTTTTGCGGAACAGAGAGGGCATTCTTCCAGTGCGTGTTCTCCAAGGAGCTGTGAAACAGAGCCTAGCACGCTGTCTCGCTGATACTGGCTTTCGGCAAGCAGGCGTGCCGCACCGCCTACATTCTGCACTCTGGCAGCCTAGTTGCCAGCTTTCGGCAGCTGCTGTCCTAGCAAGGAAGCTCAGGAAGTCAAAGCCAGTGCCGGGCGGCACCTTTCTGCTTTGCCCGCCTAAGCGGCGTCACGCTCCCACGGATACGGTGTCCTTTCCAACTGCACTGCGTCTGCCAAGTTGCTCTCTGCCTCTCGCAGCATAAGGGCAAAGGACAATGTTTTCCACAGCAGGGTAGAAATGGCATTGCTAGCAGGAAAGCTAGATGCCTTGGAACTGTCCCCTTAGCCCTTGCCACTCACTTCAGGCTCGTACGCTGAGCAGAACAGCCTGCTGTTCTGAAGCTTCGCTGGCTGCCCTTCGTGACCAGCTGCGCTTTCCTACCCAAGGAGGCGAAGCTCCGTCTACTTCTGGCACCGAGCACGCTGCTCCTGGCTTTCGCTTCTGCCGCAACGAGCTCGCTACGCGCACTTTTCTTCTCAACCCTGTGCGCCCTTGCGTTCTGCCTTTCTTGTCTCGTGAATGGAGACGGAAAGCTTCTCGGCTACAACTCGCCTAGAACAACTGCGGCTACACATTAAGCTCGCCCGGAACGCCCTGCTGAAACTTGCCTTCTGGCACCACATTCACGGGGCAGCCGTCTTTCTTCGGCCACCTGCCAAGTGGCCCCATATCGCCGCGCTCGTTGCACTCCGCTTGTCAGATTGGCTTACCGCGGCGCTGATTTCAGCCTGGCCAAATACTAGCGCTGCGGAGAGCTGTCTCGCAGACAAGAATGTTCCAGCATAGAAATTTGTCCTGCAATGTTCCCTCCTCTTTTCCCACATTGTGTTGCTCTGATGAATGCCTTGAGCATGGAACGACTTAAGCCAGCAAGTATTCCTCGCCGGCCACCTCTCGCTGTGCAAGATGTATGCCGTGGACCCTTTGAACGCTGCCAAGCAAAAAGCAGAGCAGTGACCAGAAAAGCGAGGAGAGAGCATGCACGAAGCACACTAGTTCTGTCTAGTGCTTTCCGTGCAGAGAGGCGGCAAAGCTGAATGCCGTGTCCGAGCTTCACAACTCGCTGGAGCACAGAAAGCCAAGAATGAAGAGGCAGAACACAGCCTTGGTTTCAGCAGCTTCCGGGACTGCAAAAGTTCAGCAATAGCTCTGTCAAAGCAGAACTCGGCTGAGAATGCTCTCGCAGCTTGGGAAAGTTAGGCGCAGCTGTTGACCAGCTCTGCCCGTGGCCACAGGCTGCTTCTTCCACCTTCACTGTGGCAGAGCTTTTGCGGAACAGAGAGGGCATTCTTCCAGTGCGTGTTCTCCAAGGAGCTGTGAAACAGAGCCTAGCACGCTGTCTCGCTGATACTGGCTTTCGGCAAGCAGGCGTGCCGCACCGCCTACATTCTGCACTCTGGCAGCCTAGTTGCCAGCTTTCGGCAGCTGCTGTCCTAGCAAGGAAGCTCAGGAAGTCAAAGCCAGTGCCGGGCGGCACCTTTCTGCTTTGTCCGCCTAAGCGGCGTCACGCTCCCACGGATACGGTGTCCTTTCCCTCTGCACTGCGTCTGCCAAGTTGCTCTCTGCCTCTCGGAGCATAAGGGCAAAGGACAATGTTTTCCACAGCAGGGTAGAAATGGCATTGCTAGCAGGAAAGCTAGATGCCTTGGAACTGTCCCCTTAGCCCTTGCCACTCACTTCAGGCTCGTACGCTGAGCAGAACAGCCTGCTGTTCTGAAGCTTCGCTGGCTGCCCTTCGTGACCAGCTGCGCTTTCCTACCCAAGGAGGCGAAGCTCCGTCTACTTCTCGCACCGAGCACGCTGCTCCTGGCTTTCGCTTCTGCCGCAACGAGCTCGCTACGCGCACTTTTCTTCTCAACCCTGTGCGCCCTTGCGTTCTGCCTTTCTTGTCTCGTGAATGGAGACGGAAAGCTTCTCGGCTACAACTCGCCTAGAACAACTGCGGCTACACATTAAGCTCGCCCGGAACGCCCTGCTGAAACTTGCCTTCTGGCACCACATTCACGGGGCAGCCGTCTTTCTTCGGCCACCTGCCAAGTGGCCCCATATCGCCGCGCTCGTTGCACTCCGCTTGTCAGACTGGCTTACCGCGGTGCTGATTTCAGCCTGGCCAAATGCTAGCGCTGCGGAGAGCTGTCTCGCAGACAAGAATGTTCCAGCATAGAAATTTGTCCTGCAATGTTCCCTCCTCTTTTCCCACATTGTGTTGCTCTGATGAATGCCTTGAGCATGGAACGACTTAAGCCAGCAAGTATTCCTCGCCGGCCACCTCTCGCTGTGCAAGATGTATGCCGTGGACCCTTTGAACGCTGCCAAGCAAAAAGCAGAGCAGTGACCATAAAAGCGAGGAGAGAGCATGCACGAAGCACACTAGTTCTGTCTAGTGCTTTCCGTGCAGAGAGGCGGCAAAGCTGAATGCCGTGTCCGAGCTTCACAACTCGCTGGAGCACTGGAAGGCAAGAATGAAGAGGCAGAACACAGCCTTGGTTTCAGCAGCTTCCGGGACTGCAAAAGTTCAGCAATAGCTCTGTCAAAGCAGAACTCGGCTGAGAATGCTCTCGCAGCTTGGGAAAGTTAGGCGCAGCCGTTGACCAGCTCTGCCCGTGGCCACAGGCTGCTTCTTCCACCTTCACTGTGGCAGAGCTTTTGCGGAACAGAGAGGGCATTCTTCCAGTGCGTGTTCTCCAAGGAGCTGTGAAACAGAGCCTAGCACGCTGTCTCGCTGATACTGGCTTTCGGCAAGCAGGCGTGCCGCACCGCCTACATTCTGCACTCTGGCAGCCTAGTTGCCAGCTTTCGGCAGCTGCTGTCCTAGCAAGGAAGCTCAGGAAGTCAAAGCCAGTGCCGGGCGGCACCTTTCTGCTTTGCCCGCCTAAGCGGCGTCACGCTCCCACGGATACGGTGTCCTTTCCCTCTGCACTGCGTCTGCCAAGTTGCTCTCTGCCTCTCGGAGCATAAGGGCAAAGGACAATGTTTTCCACAGCAGGGTAGAAATGGCATTGCTAGCAGGAAAGCTAGATGCCTTGGAACTGTCCCCTTAGCCCTTGCCACTCACTTCAGGCTCGTACGCTGAGCAGAACAGCCTGCTGTTCTGAAGCTTCGCTGGCTGCCCTTCGTGACCAGCTGCGCTTTCCTACCCAAGGAGGCGAAGCGCCGTCTACTTCTCGCACCGAGCACGCTGCTCCTGGCTTTCGCTTCTGCCGCAACGAGCTCGCTACGCGCACTTTTCTTCTCAACCCTGTGCGCCCTTGCGTTCTGCCTTTCTTGTCTCGTGAATGGAGACGGAAAGCTTCTCGGCTACAACTCGCCTAGAACAACTGCGGCTACACATTAAGCTCGCCCGGAACGCCCTGCTGAAACTTGCCTTCTGGCACCACATTCACGGGGCAGCCGTCTTTCTTCGGCCACCTGCCAAGTGGCCCCATATCGCCGCGCTCGTTGCACTCCGCTTGTCAGACTGGCTTACCGCGGCGCTGATTTCAGCCTGGCCAAATACTAGCGCTGCGGAGAGCTGTCTCGCAGACAAGAATGTTCCAGCATAGAAATTTGTCCTGCAATGTTCCCTCCTCTTTTCCCACATTGTGTTGCTCTGATGAATGCCTTGAGCATGGAACGACTTAAGCCAGCAAGTATTCCTCGCCGGCCACCTCTAGCTGTGCAAGATGTATGCCGTGGACCCCTTGAACGCTGCCAAGCAAAAAGCAGAGCAGTGACCAGAAAAGCGAGGAGAGAGCATGCACGAAGCACACTAGTTCTGTCTAGTGCTTTCCGTGCAGAGAGGCGGCAAAGCTGAATGCCGTGTCCGAGCTTCACAACTCGCTGGAGCACTGGAAGGCAAGAATGAAGAGGCAGAACACAGCCTTGGTTTCAGCAGCTTCCGGGACTGCAAAAGTTCAGCAATAGCTCTGTCAAAGCAGAACTCGGCTGAGAATGCTCTCGCAGCTTGGGAAAGTTAGGCGCAGCCGTTGACCAGCTCTGCCCGTGGCCACAGGCTGCTTCTTCCACCTTCACTGTGGCAGAGCTTTTGCGGAACAGAGAGGGCATTCTTCCAGTGCGTGTTCTCCAAGGAGCTGTGAAACAGAGCCTAGCACGCTGTCTCGCTGATACTGGCTTTCGGCAAGCAGGCGTGCCGCACCGCCTACATTCTGCACTCTGGCAGCCTAGTTGCCAGCTTTCGGCAGCTGCTGTCCTAGCAAGGAAGCTCAGGAAGTCAAAGCCAGTGCCGGGCGGCACCTTTCTGCTTTGCCCGCCTAAGCGGCGTCACGCTCCCACGGATACGGTGTCCTTTCCCTCTGCACTGCGTCTGCCAAGTTGCTCTCTGCCTCTCGCAGCATAAGGGCAAAGGACAATGTTTTCCACAGCAGGGTAGAAATGGCATTGCTAGCAGGAAAGCTAGATGCCTTGGAACTGTCCCCTTAGCCCTTGCCACTCACTTCAGGCTCGTACGCTGAGCAGAACAGCCTGCTGTTCTGAAGCTTCGCTGGCTGCCCTTCGTGACCAGCTGCGCTTTCCTACCCAAGGAGGCGAAGCTCCGTCTACTTCTCGCACCGAGCACGCTGCTCCTGGCTTTCGCTTCTGCCGCAACGAGCTCGCTACGCGCACTTTTCTTCTCAACCCTGTGCGCCCTTGCGTTCTGCCTTTCTTGTCTCGTGAATGGAGACGGAAAGCTTCTCGGCTACAACTCGCCTAGAACAACTGCGGCTACACATTAAGCTCGCCCGGAACGCCCTGCTGAAACTTGCCTTCTGGCACCACATTCACGGGGCAGCCGTCTTTCTTCGGCCACCTGCCAAGTGGCCCCATATCGCCGCGCTCGTTGCACTCCGCTTGTCAGATTGGCTTACCGCGGCGCTGATTTCAGCCTGGCCAAATACTAGCGCTGCGGAGAGCTGTCTCGCAGACAAGAATGTTCCAGCATAGAAATTTGTCCTGCAATGTTCCCTCCTCTTTTCCCACATTGTGTTGCTCTGATGAATGCCTTGAGCATGGAACGACTTAAGCCAGCAAGTATTCCTCGCCGGCCACCTCTCGCTGTGCAAGATGTATGCCGTGGACCCTTTGAACGCTGCCAAGCAAAAAGCAGAGCAGTGACCAGAAAAGCGAGGAGAGAGCATGCACGAAGCACACTAGTTCTGTCTAGTGCTTTCCGTGCAGAGAGGCGGCAAAGCTGAATGCCGTGTCCGAGCTTCACAACTCGCTGGAGCACAGAAAGCCAAGAATGAAGAGGCAGAACACAGCCTTGGTTTCAGCAGCTTCCGGGACTGCAAAAGTTCAGCAATAGCTCTGTCAAAGCAGAACTCGGCTGAGAATGCTCTCGCAGCTTGGGAAAGTTAGGCGCAGCTGTTGACCAGCTCTGCCCGTGGCCACAGGCTGCTTCTTCCACCTTCACTGTGGCAGAGCTTTTGCGGAACAGAGAGGGCATTCTTCCAGTGCGTGTTCTCCAAGGAGCTGTGAAACAGAGCCTAGCACGCTGTCTCGCTGATACTGGCTTTCGGCAAGCAGGCGTGCCGCACCGCCTACATTCTGCACTCTGGCAGCCTAGTTGCCAGCTTTCGGCAGCTGCTGTCCTAGCAAGGAAGCTCAGGAAGTCAAAGCCAGTGCCGGGCGGCACCTTTCTGCTTTGCCCGCCTAAGCGGCGTCACGCTCCCACGGATACGGTGTCCTTTCCCTCTGCACTGCGTCTGCCAAGTTGCTCTCTGCCTCTCGGAGCATAAGGGCAAAGGACAATGTTTTCCACAGCAGGGTAGAAATGGCATTGCTAGCAGGAAAGCTAGATGCCTTGGAACTGTCCCCTTAGCCCTTGCCACTCACTTCAGGCTCGTACGCTGAGCAGAACAGCCTGCTGTTCTGAAGCTTCGCTGGCTGCCCTTCGTGACCAGCTGCGCTTTCCTACCCAAGGAGGCGAAGCTCCGTCTACTTCTCGCACCGAGCACGCTGCTCCTGGCTTTCGCTTCTGCCGCAACGAGCTCGCTACGCGCACTTTTCTTCTCAACCCTGTGCGCCCTTGCGTTCTGCCTTTCTTGTCTCGTGAATGGAGACGGAAAGCTTCTCGGCTACAACTCGCCTAGAACAACTGCGGCTACACATTAAGCTCGCCCGGAACGCCCTGCTGAAACTTGCCTTCTGGCACCACATTCACGGGGCAGCCGTCTTTCTTCGGCCACCTGCCAAGTGGCCCCATATCGCCGCGCTCGTTGCACTCCGCTTGTCAGACTGGCTTACCGCGGTGCTGATTTCAGCCTGGCCAAATGCTAGCGCTGCGGAGAGCTGTCTCGCAGACAAGAATGTTCCAGCATAGAAATTTGTCCTGCAATGTTCCCTCCTCTTTTCCCACATTGTGTTGCTCTGATGAATGCCTTGAGCATGGAACGACTTAAGCCAGCAAGTATTCCTCGCCGGCCACCTCTCGCTGTGCAAGATGTATGCCGTGGACCCTTTGAACGCTGCCAAGCAAAAAGCAGAGCAGTGACCATAAAAGCGAGGAGAGAGCATGCACGAAGCACACTAGTTCTGTCTAGTGCTTTCCGTGCAGAGAGGCGGCAAAGCTGAATGCCGTGTCCGAGCTTCACAACTCGCTGGAGCACTGGAAGGCAAGAATGAAGAGGCAGAACACAGCCTTGGTTTCAGCAGCTTCCGGGACTGCAAAAGTTCAGCAATAGCTCTGTCAAAGCAGAACTCGGCTGAGAATGCTCTCGCAGCTTGGGAAAGTTAGGCGCAGCCGTTGACCAGCTCTGCCCGTGGCCACAGGCTGCTTCTTCCACCTTCACTGTGGCAGAGCTTTTGCGGAACAGAGAGGGCATTCTTCCAGTGCGTGTTCTCCAAGGAGCTGTGAAACAGAGCCTAGCACGCTGTCTCGCTGATACTGGCTTTCGGCAAGCAGGCGTGCCGCACCGCCTACATTCTGCACTCTGCCAGCCTAGTTGCCAGCTTTCGGCAGCTGCTGTCCTAGCAAGGAAGCTCAGGAAGTCAAAGCCAGTGCCGGGCGGCACCTTTCTGCTTTGCCCGCCTAAGCGGCGTCACGCTCCCACGGATACGGTGTCCTTTCCCTCTGCACTGCGTCTGCCAAGTTGCTCTCTGCCTCTCGCAGCATAAGGGCAAAGGACAATGTTTTCCACAGCAGGGTAGAAATGGCATTGCTAGCAGGAAAGCTAGATGCCTTGGAACTGTCCCCTTAGCCCTTGCCACTCACTTCAGGCTCGTACGCTGAGCAGAACAGCCTGCTGTTCTGAAGCTTCGCTGGCTGCCCTTCGTGACCAGCTGCGCTTTCCTACCCAAGGAGGCGAAGCGCCGTCTACTTCTCGCACCGAGCACGCTGCTCCTGGCTTTCGCTTCTGCCGCAACGAGCTCGCTACGCGCACTTTTCTTCTCAACCCTGTGCGCCCTTGCGTTCTGCCTTTCTTGTCTCGTGAATGGAGACGGAAAGCTTCTCGGCTACAACTCGCCTAGAACAACTGCGGCTACACATTAAGCTCGCCCGGAACGCCCTGCTGAAACTTGCCTTCTGGCACCACATTCACGGGGCAGCCGTCTTTCTTCGGCCACCTGCCAAGTGGCCCCATATCGCCGCGCTCGTTGCACTCCGCTTGTCAGATTGGCTTACCGCGGCGCTGATTTCAGCCTGGCCAAATACTAGCGCTGCGGAGAGCTGTCTCACAGACAAGAATGTTCCAGCATAGAAATTTGTCCTGCAATGTTCCCTCCTCTTTTCCCACATTGTGTTGCTCTGATGAATGCCTTGAGCATGGAACGACTTAAGCCAGCAAGTATTCCTCGCCAGCCAGCTCTTGCTGTGCAAGATGTATGCCGTGGACCCTTTGAACGCTGCCAAGCAAAAAGCAGAGCAGTGACCAGAAAAGCGAGGAGAGAGCATGCACGAAGCACACTAGTTCTGTCTAGTGCTTTCCGTGCAGAGAGGCGGCAAAGCTGAATGCCGTGTCCGAGCTTCACAACTCGCTGGAGCACAGAAAGCCAAGAATGAAGAGGCAGAACACAGCCTTGGTTTCAGCAGCTTCCGGGACTGCAAAAGTTCAGCAATAGCTCTGTCAAAGCAGAACTCGGCTGAGAATGCTCTCGCAGCTTGGGAAAGTTAGGCGCAGCTGTTGACCAGCTCTGCCCGTGGCCACAGGCTGCTTCTTCCACCTTCACTGTGGCAGAGCTTTTGCGGAACAGAGAGGGCATTCTTCCAGTGCGTGTTCTCCAAGGAGCTGTGAAACAGAGCCTAGCACGCTGTCTGGCTGATACTGGCTTTCGGCAAGCAGGCGTGCCGCACCGCCTACATTCTGCACTCTGGCAGCCTAGTTGCCAGCTTTCGGCAGCTGCTGTCCTAGCAAGGAAGCTCAGGAAGTCAAAGCCAGTGCCGGGCGGCACCTTTCTGCTTTGCCCGCCTAAGCGGCGTCACGCTCCCACGGATACGGTGTCCTTTCCCTCTGCACTGCGTCTGCCAAGTTGCTCTCTGCCTCTCGCAGCATAAGGGCAAAGGACAATGTTTTCCACAGCAGGGTAGAAATGGCATTGCTAGCAGGAAAGCTAGATGCCTTGGAACTGTCCCCTTAGCCCTTGCCACTCACTTCAGGCTCGTACGCTGAGCAGAACAGCCTGCTGTTCTGAAGCTTCGCTGGCTGCCCTTCGTGACCAGCTGCGCTTTCCTACCCAAGGAGGCGAAGCTCCGTCTACTTCTGGCACCGAGCACGCTGCTCCTGGCTTTCGCTTCTGCCGCAACGAGCTCGCTACGCGCACTTTTCTTCTCAACCCTGTGCGCCCTTGCGTTCTGCCTTTCTTGTCTCGTGAATGGAGACGGAAAGCTTCTCGGCTACAACTCGCCTAGAACAACTGCGGCTACACATTAAGCTCGCCCGGAACGCCCTGCTGAAACTTGCCTTCTGGCACCACATTCACGGGGCAGCCGTCTTTCTTCGGCCACCTGCCAAGTGGCCCCATATCGCCGCGCTCGTTGCACTCCGCTTGTCAGATTGGCTTAACGCGGCGCTGATTTCAGCCTGGCCAAATACTAGCGCTGCGGAGAGCTGTCTCACAGACAAGAATGTTCCAGCATAGAAATTTGTCCTGCAATGTTCCCTCCTCTTTTCCCACATTGTGTTGCTCTGATGAATGCCTTGAGCATGGAACGACTTAAGCCAGCAAGTATTCCTCGCCGGCCAGCTCTTGCTGTGCAAGATGTATGCCGTGGACCCTTTGAACGCTGCCAAGCAAAAAGCAGAGCAGTGACCAGAAAAGCGAGGAGAGAGCATGCACGAAGCACACTAGTTCTGTCTAGTGCTTTCCGTGCAGAGAGGCGGCAAAGCTGAATGCCGTGTCCGAGCTTCACAACTCGCTGGAGCACAGAAAGCCAAGAATGAAGAGGCAGAACACAGCCTTGGTTTCAGCAGCTTCCGGGACTGCAAAAGTTCAGCAATAGCTCTGTCAAAGCAGAACTCGGCTGAGAATGCTCTCGCAGCTTGGGAAAGTTAGGCGCAGCTGTTGACCAGCTCTGCCCGTGGCCACAGGCTGCTTCTTCCACCTTCACTGTGGCAGAGCTTTTGCGGAACAGAGAGGGCATTCTTCCAGTGCGTGTTCTCCAAGGAGCTGTGAAACAGAGCCTAGCACGCTGTCTCGCTGATACTGGCTTTCGGCAAGCAGGCGTGCCGCACCGCCTACATTCTGCACTCTGCCAGCCTAGTTGCCAGCTTTCGGCAGCTGCTGTCCTAGCAAGGAAGCTCAGGAAGTCAAAGCCAGTGCCGGGCGGCACCTTTCTGCTTTGCCCGCCTAAGCGGCGTCACGCTCCCACGGATACGGTGTCCTTTCCCTCTGCACTGCGTCTGCCAAGTTGCTCTCTGCCTCTCGCAGCATAAGGGCAAAGGACAATGTTTTCCACAGCAGGGTAGAAATGGCATTGCTAGCAGGAAAGCTAGATGCCTTGGAACTGTCCCCTTAGCCCTTGCCACTCACTTCAGGCTCGTACGCTGAGCAGAACAGCCTGCTGTTCTGAAGCTTCGCTGGCTGCCCTTCGTGACCAGCTGCGCTTTCCTACCCAAGGAGGCGAAGCGCCGTCTACTTCTCGCACCGAGCACGCTGCTCCTGGCTTTCGCTTCTGCCGCAACGAGCTCGCTACGCGCACTTTTCTTCTCAACCCTGTGCGCCCTTGCGTTCTGCCTTTCTTGTCTCGTGAATGGAGACGGAAAGCTTCTCGGCTACAACTCGCCTAGAACAACTGCGGCTACACATTAAGCTCGCCCGGAACGCCCTGCTGAAACTTGCCTTCTGGCACCACATTCACGGGGCAGCCGTCTTTCTTCGGCCACCTGCCAAGTGGCCCCATATCGCCGCGCTCGTTGCACTCCGCTTGTCAGATTGGCTTACCGCGGCGCTGATTTCAGCCTGGCCAAATACTAGCGCTGCGGAGAGCTGTCTCACAGACAAGAATGTTCCAGCATAGAAATTTGTCCTGCAATGTTCCCTCCTCTTTTCCCACATTGTGTTGCTCTGATGAATGCCTTGAGCATGGAACGACTTAAGCCAGCAAGTATTCCTCGCCAGCCAGCTCTTGCTGTGCAAGATGTATGCCGTGGACCCTTTGAACGCTGCCAAGCAAAAAGCAGAGCAGTGACCAGAAAAGCGAGGAGAGAGCATGCACGAAGCACACTAGTTCTGTCTAGTGCTTTCCGTGCAGAGAGGCGGCAAAGCTGAATGCCGTGTCCGAGCTTCACAACTCGCTGGAGCACAGAAAGCCAAGAATGAAGAGGCAGAACACAGCCTTGGTTTCAGCAGCTTCCGGGACTGCAAAAGTTCAGCAATAGCTCTGTCAAAGCAGAACTCGGCTGAGAATGCTCTCGCAGCTTGGGAAAGTTAGGCGCAGCTGTTGACCAGCTCTGCCCGTGGCCACAGGCTGCTTCTTCCACCTTCACTGTGGCAGAGCTTTTGCGGAACAGAGAGGGCATTCTTCCAGTGCGTGTTCTCCAAGGAGCTGTGAAACAGAGCCTAGCACGCTGTCTGGCTGATACTGGCTTTCGGCAAGCAGGCGTGCCGCACCGCCTACATTCTGCACTCTGGCAGCCTAGTTGCCAGCTTTCGGCAGCTGCTGTCCTAGCAAGGAAGCTCAGGAAGTCAAAGCCAGTGCCGGGCGGCACCTTTCTGCTTTGCCCGCCTAAGCGGCGTCACGCTCCCACGGATACGGTGTCCTTTCCCTCTGCACTGCGTCTGCCAAGTTGCTCTCTGCCTCTCGCAGCATAAGGGCAAAGGACAATGTTTTCCACAGCAGGGTAGAAATGGCATTGCTAGCAGGAAAGCTAGATGCCTTGGAACTGTCCCCTTAGCCCTTGCCACTCACTTCAGGCTCGTACGCTGAGCAGAACAGCCTGCTGTTCTGAAGCTTCGCTGGCTGCCCTTCGTGACCAGCTGCGCTTTCCTACCCAAGGAGGCGAAGCTCCGTCTACTTCTGGCACCGAGCACGCTGCTCCTGGCTTTCGCTTCTGCCGCAACGAGCTCGCTACGCGCACTTTTCTTCTCAACCCTGTGCGCCCTTGCGTTCTGCCTTTCTTGTCTCGTGAATGGAGACGGAAAGCTTCTCGGCTACAACTCGCCTAGAACAACTGCGGCTACACATTAAGCTCGCCCGGAACGCCCTGCTGAAACTTGCCTTCTGGCACCACATTCACGGGGCAGCCGTCTTTCTTCGGCCACCTGCCAAGTGGCCCCATATCGCCGCGCTCGTTGCACTCCGCTTGTCAGATTGGCTTAACGCGGCGCTGATTTCAGCCTGGCCAAATACTAGCGCTGCGGAGAGCTGTCTCACAGACAAGAATGTTCCAGCATAGAAATTTGTCCTGCAATGTTCCCTCCTCTTTTCCCACATTGTGTTGCTCTGATGAATGCCTTGAGCATGGAACGACTTAAGCCAGCAAGTATTCCTCGCCGGCCAGCTCTTGCTGTGCAAGATGTATGCCGTGGACCCTTTGAACGCTGCCAAGCAAAAAGCAGAGCAGTGACCAGAAAAGCGAGGAGAGAGCATGCACGAAGCACACTAGTTCTGTCTAGTGCTTTCCGTGCAGAGAGGCGGCAAAGCTGAATGCCGTGTCCGAGCTTCACAACTCGCTGGAGCACAGAAAGCCAAGAATGAAGAGGCAGAACACAGCCTTGGTTTCAGCAGCTTCCGGGACTGCAAAAGTTCAGCAATAGCTCTGTCAAAGCAGAACTCGGCTGAGAATGCTCTCGCAGCTTGGGAAAGTTAGGCGCAGCTGTTGACCAGCTCTGCCCGTGGCCACAGGCTGCTTCTTCCACCTTCACTGTGGCAGAGCTTTTGCGGAACAGAGAGGGCATTCTTCCAGTGCGTGTTCTCCAAGGAGCTGTGAAACAGAGCCTAGCACGCTGTCTCGCTGATACTGGCTTTCGGCAAGCAGGCGTGCCGCACCGCCTACATTCTGCACTCTGGCAGCCTAGTTGCCAGCTTTCGGCAGCTGCTGTCCTAGCAAGGAAGCTCAGGAAGTCAAAGCCAGTGCCGGGCGGCACCTTTCTGCTTTGCCCGCCTAAGCGGCGTCACGCTCCCACGGATACGGTGTCCTTTCCCTCTGCACTGCGTCTGCCAAGTTGCTCTCTGCCTCTCGGAGCATAAGGGCAAAGGAGAATGTTTTCCACAGCAGGGTAGAAATGGCATTGCTAGCAGGAAAGCTAGATGCCTTGGAACTGTCCCCTTAGCCCTTGCCACTCACTTCAGGCTCGTACGCTGAGCAGAACAGCCTGCTGTTCTGAAGCTTCGATGGCTGCCCTTCGTGACCAGCTGCGCTTTCCTACCCAAGGAGGCGAAGCTCCGTCTACTTCTCGCACCGAGCACGCTGCTCCTGGCTTTCGCTTCTGCCGCAACGAGCTCGCTACGCGCACTTTTCTTCTCAACCCTGTGCGCCCTTGCGTTCTGCCTTTCTTGTCTCGTGAATGGAGACGGAAAGCTTCTCGGCTACAACTCGCCTAGAACAACTGCGGCTACACATTAAGCTCGCCCGGAACGCCCTGCTGAAACTTGCCTTCTGGCACCACATTCACGGGGCAGCCGTCTTTCTTCGGCCACCTGCCAAGTGGCCCCATATCGCCGCGCTCGTTGCACTCCGCTTGTCAGACTGGCTTACCGCGGTGCTGATTTCAGCCTGGCCAAATGCTAGCGCTGCGGAGAGCTGTCTCGCAGACAAGAATGTTCCAGCATAGAAATTTGTCCTGCAATGTTCCCTCCTCTTTTCCCACATTGTGTTGCTCTGATGAATGCCTTGAGCATGGAACGACTTAAGCCAGCAAGTATTCCTCGCCGGCCACCTCTCGCTGTGCAAGATGTATGCCGTGGACCCTTTGAACGCTGCCAAGCAAAAAGCAGAGCAGTGACCATAAAAGCGAGGAGAGAGCATGCACGAAGCACACTAGTTCTGTCTAGTGCTTTCCGTGCAGAGAGGCGGCAAAGCTGAATGCCGTGTCCGAGCTTCACAACTCGCTGGAGCACTGGAAGGCAAGAATGAAGAGGCAGAACACAGCCTTGGTTTCAGCAGCTTCCGGGACTGCAAAAGTTCAGCAATAGCTCTGTCAAAGCAGAACTCGGCTGAGAATGCTCTCGCAGCTTGGGAAAGTTAGGCGCAGCCGTTGACCAGCTCTGCCCGTGGCCACAGGCTGCTTCTTCCACCTTCACTGTGGCAGAGCTTTTGCGGAACAGAGAGGGCATTCTTCCAGTGCGTGTTCTCCAAGGAGCTGTGAAACAGAGCCTAGCACGCTGTCTCGCTGATACTGGCTTTCGGCAAGCAGGCGTGCCGCACCGCCTACATTCTGCACTCTGGCAGCCTAGTTGCCAGCTTTCGGCAGCTGCTGTCCTAGCAAGGAAGCTCAGGAAGTCAAAGCCAGTGCCGGGCGGCACCTTTCTGCTTTGCCCGCCTAAGCGGCGTCACGCTCCCACGGATACGGTGTCCTTTCCCTCTGCACTGCGTCTGCCGAGTTGCTCTCTGCCTCTCAGAGCATAAGGGCAAAGGACAATGTTTTCCACAGCAGGGTAGAAATGGCATTGCTAGCAGGAAAGCTGGATGCCTTGGAACTGTCCCCTTAGCCCTTGCCACTCACTTCAGGCTCGTACGCTGAGCAGAACAGCCTGCTGTTCTGAAGCTTCGCTGGCTGCCCTTCGTGACCAGCTGCGCTTTCCTACCCAAGGAGGCGAAGCGCCGTCTACTTCTGGCACCGAGCACGCTGCTCCTGGCTTTCGCTTCTGCCGCAACGAGCTCGCTACGCGCACTTTTCTTCTCAACCCTGTGCGCCCTTGCGTTCTGCCTTTCTTGTCTCGTGAATGGAGACGGAAAGCTTCTCGGCTACAACTCGCCTAGAACAACTGCGGCTACACATTAAGCTCGCCCGGAACGCCCTGCTGAAACTTGCCTTCTGGCACCACATTCACGGGGCAGCCGTCTTTCTTCGGCCACCTGCCAAGTGGCCCCATATCGCCGCGCTCGTTGCACTCCGCTTGTCAGATTGGCTTACCGCGGCGCTGATTTCAGCCTGGCCAAATACTAGCGCTGCGGAGAGCTGTCTCGCAGACAAGAATGTTCCAGCATAGAAATTTGTCCTGCAATGTTCCCTCCTCTTTTCCCACATTGTGTTGCTCTGATGAATGCCTTGAGCATGGAACGACTTAAGCCAGCAAGTATTCCTCGCCGGCCACCTCTCGCTGTGCAAGATGTATGCCGTGGACCCTTTGAACGCTGCCAAGCAAAAAGCAGAGCAGTGACCAGAAAAGCGAGGAGAGAGCATGCACGAAGCACACTAGTTCTGTCTAGTGCTTTCCGTGCAGAGAGGCGGCAAAGCTGAATGCCGTGTCCGAGCTTCACAACTCGCTGGAGCACTGGAAGGCAAGAATGAAGAGGCAGAACACAGCCTTGGTTTCAGCAGCTTCCGGGACTGCAAAAGTTCAGCAATAGCTCTGTCAAAGCAGAACTCGGCTGAGAATGCTCTCGCAGCTTGGGAAAGTTAGGCGCAGCCGTTGACCAGCTCTGCCCGTGGCCACAGGCTGCTTCTTCCACCTTCACTGTGGCAGAGCTTTTGCGGAACAGAGAGGGCATTCTTCCAGTGCGTGTTCTCCAAGGAGCTGTGAAACAGAGCCTAGCACGCTGTCTCGCTGATACTGGCTTTCGGCAAGCAGGCGTGCCGCACCGCCTACATTCTGCACTCTGGCAGCCTAGTTGCCAGCTTTCGGCAGCTGCTGTCCTAGCAAGGAAGCTCAGGAAGTCAAAGCCAGTGCCGGGCGGCACCTTTCTGCTTTGCCCGCCTAAGCGGCGTCACGCTCCCACGGATACGGTGTCCTTTCCCTCTGCACTGCGTCTGCCGAGTTGCTCTCTGCCTCTCGCAGCATAAGGGCAAAGGAGAATGTTTTCCACAGCAGGGTAGAAATGGCATTGCTAGCAGGAAAGCTAGATGCCTTGGAACTGTCCCCTTAGCCCTTGCCACTCACTTCAGGCTCGTACGCTGAGCAGAACAGCCTGCTGTTCTGAAGCTTCGCTGGCTGCCCTTCGTGACCAGCTGCGCTTTCCTACCCAAGGAGGCGAAGCGCCGTCTACTTCTCGCACCGAGCACGCTGCTCCTGGCTTTCGCTTCTGCCGCAACGAGCTCGCTACGCGCACTTTTCTTCTCAACCCTGTGCGCCCTTGCGTTCTGCCTTTCTTGTCTCGTGAATGGAGACGGAAAGCTTCTCGGCTACAACTCGCCTAGAACAACTGCGGCTACACATTAAGCTCGCCCGGAACGCCCTGCTGAAACTTGCCTTCTGGCACCACATTCACGGGGCAGCCGTCTTTCTTCGGCCACCTGCCAAGTGGCCCCATATCGCCGCGCTCGTTGCACTCCGCTTGTCAGATTGGCTTACCGCGGCGCTGATTTCAGCCTGGCCAAATACTAGCGCTGCGGAGAGCTGTCTCGCAGACAAGAATGTTCCAGCATAGAAATTTGTCCTGCAATGTTCCCTCTTCTTTTCCCACATTGTGTTGCTCTGATGAATGCCTTGAGCATGGAACGACTTAAGCCAGCAAGTATTCCTCGCCGGCCACCTCTCGCTGTGCAAGATGTATGCCGTGGACCCTTTGAACGCTGCCAAGCAAAAAGCAGAGCAGTGACCAGAAAAGCGAGGAGAGAGCATGCACGAAGCACACTAGTTCTGTCTAGTGCTTTCCGTGCAGAGAGGCGGCAAAGCTGAATGCCGTGTCCGAGCTTCACAACTCGCTGGAGCACTGGAAGGCAAGAATGAAGAGGCAGAACACAGCCTTGGTTTCAGCAGCTTCCGGGACTGCAAAAGTTCAGCAATAGCTCTGTCAAAGCAGAACTCGGCTGAGAATGCTCTCGCAGCTTGGGAAAGTTAGGCGCAGCTGTTGACCAGCTCTGCCCGTGGCCACAGGCTGCTTCTTCCACCTTCACTGTGGCAGAGCTTTTGCGGAACAGAGAGGGCATTCTTCCAGTGCGTGTTCTCCAAGGAGCTGTGAAACAGACCCTAGCACACTGTCTCGCTGATACTGGCTTTCGGCAAGCAGGCGTGCCGCACCGCCTACATTCTGCACTCTGGCAGCCTAGTTGCCAGCTTTCAGCAGCTGCTGTCCTAGCAAGGAAGCTCAGGAAGTCAAAGCCAGTGCCGGGCGGCACCTTTCTGCTTTGCCCGCCTAAGCGGCGTCACGCTCCCACGGATACGGTGTCCTTTCCCTCTGCACTGCGTCTGCCAAGTTGCTCTCTGCCTCTCGGAGCATAAGGGCAAAGGACAATGTTTTCCACAGCAGGGTAGAAATGGTATTGCTAGCAGGAAAGCTAGATGCCTTGGAACTGTCCCCTTAGCCCTTGCCACTCACTTCAGGCTCGTACGCTGAGCAGAACAGCCTGCTGTTCTGAAGCTTCGATGGCTGCCCTTCGTGACCAGCTGCGCTTTCCTACCCAAGGAGGCGAAGCTCCGTCTACTTCTGGCACCGAGCACGCTGCTCCTGGCTTTCGCTTCTGCCGCAACGAGCTCGCTACGCGCACTTTTCTTCTCAACCCTGTGCGCCCTTGCGTTCTTCCTTTCTTGTCTCGTGAATGGAGACGGAAAGCTTCTCGGCTACAACTCGCCTAGAACAACTGCGGCTACACATTAAGCTCGCCCGGAACGCCCTGCTGAAACTTGCCTTCTGGCACCACATTCACGGGGCAGCCGTCTTTCTTCGGCCACCTGCCAAGTGGCCCCATATCGCCGCGCTCGTTGCACTCCGCTTGTCAGACTGGCTTAACGCGGCGCTGATTTCAGCCTGGCCAAATACTAGCGCTGCGGAGAGCTGTCTCGCAGACAAGAATGTTCCAGCATAGAAATTTGTCCTGCAATGTTCCCTCCTCTTTTCCCACATTGTGTTGCTCTGATGAATGCCTTGAGCATGGAACGACTTAAGCCAGCAAGTATTCCTCGCCGGCCACCTCTAGCTGTGCAAGATGTATGCCGTGGACCCCTTCAACGCTGCCAAGAAAAAAGCAGAGCAGTGACCAGAAAAGCGAGGAGAGAGCATGCACGAAGCACACTAGTTCTGTCTAGTGCTTTCCGTGCAGAGAGGCGGCAAAGCTGAATGCCGTGTCCGAGCTTCACAACTCGCTGGAGCACTGGAAGGCAAGAATGAAGAGGCAGAACACAGCCTTGGTTTCAGCAGCTTCCGGGACTGCAAAAGTTCAGCAATAGCTCTGTCAAAGCAGAACTCGGCTGAGAATGCTCTCGCAGCTTGGGAAAGTTAGGCGCAGCCGTTGACCAGCTCTGCCCGTGGCCACAGGCTGCTTCTTCCACCTTCACTGTGGCAGAGCTTTTGCGGAACAGAGAGGGCATTCTTCCAGTGCGTGTTCTCCAAGGAGCTGTGAAACAGAGCCTAGCACGCTGTCTCGCTGATACTGGCTTTCGGCAAGCAGGCGTGCCGCACCGCCTACATTCTGCACTCTGGCAGCCTAGTTGCCAGCTTTCGGCAGCTGCTGTCCTAGCAAGGAAGCTCAGGAAGTCAAAGCCAGTGCCGGGCGGCACCTTTCTGCTTTGCCCGCCTAAGCGGCGTCACGCTCCCACGGATACGGTGTCCTTTCCCTCTGCACTGCGTCTGCCAAGTTGCTCTCTGCCTCTCGCAGCATAAGGGCAAAGGACAATGTTTTCCACAGCAGGGTAGAAATGGCATTGCTAGCAGGAAAGCTAGATGCCTTGGAACTGTCCCCTTAGCCCTTGCCACTCACTTCAGGCTCGTACGCTGAGCAGAACAGCCTGCTGTTCTGAAGCTTCGCTGGCTGCCCTTCGTGACCAGCTGCGCTTTCCTACCCAAGGAGGCGAAGCTCCGTCTACTTCTCGCACCGAGCACGCTGCTCCTGGCTTTCGCTTCTGCCGCAACGAGCTCGCTACGCGCACTTTTCTTCTCAACCCTGTGCGCCCTTGCGTTCTGCCTTTCTTGTCTCGTGAATGGAGACGGAAAGCTTCTCGGCTACAACTCGCCTAGAACAACTGCGGCTACACATTAAGCTCGCCCGGAACGCCCTGCTGAAACTTGCCTTCTGGCACCACATTCACGGGGCAGCCGTCTTTCTTCGGTCACCTGCCAAGTGGCCCCATATCGCCGCGCTCGTTGCACTCCGCTTGTCAGATTGGCTTACCGCGGCGCTGATTTCAGCCTGGCCAAATACTAGCGCTGCGGAGAGCTGTCTCGCAGACAAGAATGTTCCAGCATAGAAATTTGTCCTGCAATGTTCCCTCTTCTTTTCCCACATTGTGTTGCTCTGATGAATGCCTTGAGCATGGAACGACTTAAGCCAGCAAGTATTCCTCGCCGGCCACCTCTCGCTGTGCAAGATGTATGCCGTGGACCCTTTGAACGCTGCCAAGCAAAAAGCAGAGCAGTGACCAGAAAAGCGAGGAGAGAGCATGCACGAAGCACACTAGTTCTGTCTAGTGCTTTCCGTGCAGAGAGGCGGCAAAGCTGAATGCCGTGTCCGAGCTTCACAACTCGCTGGAGCACTGGAAGGCAAGAATGAAGAGGCAGAACACAGCCTTGGTTTCAGCAGCTTCCGGGACTGCAAAAGTTCAGCAATAGCTCTGTCAAAGCAGAACTCGGCTGAGAATGCTCTCGCAGCTTGGGAAAGTTAGGCGCAGCCGTTGACCAGCTCTGCCCGTGGCCACAGGCTGCTTCTTCCACCTTCACTGTGGCAGAGCTTTTGCGGAACAGAGAGGGCATTCTTCCAGTGCGTGTTCTCCAAGGAGCTGTGAAACAGAGCCTAGCACGCTGTCTCGCTGATACTGGCTTTCGGCAAGCAGGCGTGCCGCACCGCCTACATTCTGCACTCTGGCAGCCTAGTTGCCAGCTTTCGGCAGCTGCTGTCCTAGCAAGGAAGCTCAGGAAGTCAAAGCCAGTGCCGGGCGGCACCTTTCTGCTTTGCCCGCCTAAGCGGCGTCACGCTCCCACGGATACGGTGTCCTTTCCCTCTGCACTGCGTCTGCCGAGTTGCTCTCTGCCTCTCGCAGCATAAGGGCAAAGGAGAATGTTTTCCACAGCAGGGTAGAAATGGCATTGCTAGCAGGAAAGCTAGATGCCTTGGAACTGTCCCCTTAGCCCTTGCCACTCACTTCAGGCTCGTACGCTGAGCAGAACAGCCTGCTGTTCTGAAGCTTCGCTGGCTGCCCTTCGTGACCAGCTGCGCTTTCCTACCCAAGGAGGCGAAGCTCCGTCTACTTCTGGCACCGAGCACGCTGCTCCTGGCTTTCGCTTCTGCCGCAACGAGCTCGCTACGCGCACTTTTCTTCTCAACCCTGTGCGCCCTTGCGTTCTTCCTTTCTTGTCTCGTGAATGGAGACGGAAAGCTTCTCGGCTACAACTCGCCTAGAACAACTGCGGCTACACATTAAGCTCGCCCGGAACGCCCTGCTGAAACTTGCCTTCTGGCACCACATTCACGGGGCAGCCGTCTTTCTTCGGCCACCTGCCAAGTGGCCCCATATCGCCGCGCTCGTTGCACTCCGCTTGTCAGACTGGCTTAACGCGGCGCTGATTTCAGCCTGGCCAAATACTAGCGCTGCGGAGAGCTGTCTCGCAGACAAGAATGTTCCAGCATAGAAATTTGTCCTGCAATGTTCCCTCCTCTTTTCCCACATTGTGTTGCTCTGATGAATGCCTTGAGCATGGAACGACTTAAGCCAGCAAGTATTCCTCGCCGGCCACCTCTAGCTGTGCAAGATGTATGCAGTGGACCCCTTCAACGCTGCCAAGCAAAAAGCAGAGCAGTGACCAGAAAAGCGAGGAGAGAGCATGCACGAAGCACACTAGTTCTGTCTAGTGCTTTCCGTGCAGAGAGGCGGCAAAGCTGAATGCCGTGTCCGAGCTTCACAACTCGCTGGAGCACTGGAAGGCAAGAATGAAGAGGCAGAACACAGCCTTGGTTTCAGCAGCTTCCGGGACTGCAAAAGTTCAGCAATAGCTCTGTCAAAGCAGAACTCGGCTGAGAATGCTCTCGCAGCTTGGGAAAGTTAGGCGCAGCTGTTGACCAGCTCTGCCCGTGGCCACAGGCTGCTTCTTCCACCTTCACTGTGGCAGAGCTTTTGCGGAACAGAGAGGGCATTCTTCCAGTGCGTGTTCTCCAAGGAGCTGTGAAACAGAGCCTAGCACGCTGTCTCGCTGATACTGGCTTTCGGCAAGCAGGCGTGCCGCACCGCCTACATTCTGCACTCTGGCAGCCTAGTTGCCAGCTTTCGGCAGCTGCTGTCCTAGCAAGGAAGCTCAGGAAGTCAAAGCCAGTGCCGGGCGGCACCTTTCTGCTTTGCCCGCCTAAGCGGCGTCACGCTCCCACGGATACGGTGTCCTTTCCCTCTGCACTGCGTCTGCCAAGTTGCTCTCTGCCTCTCGCAGCATAAGGGCAAAGGACAATGTTTTCCACAGCAGGGTAGAAATGGCATTGCTAGCAGGAAAGCTAGATGCCTTGGAACTGTCCCCTTAGCCCTTGCCACTCACTTCAGGCTCGTACGCTGAGCAGAACAGCCTGCTGTTCTGAAGCTTCGCTGGCTGCCCTTCGTGACCAGCTGCGCTTTCCTACCCAAGGAGGCGAAGCTCCGTCTACTTCTCGCACCGAGCACGCTGCTCCTGGCTTTCGCTTCTGCCGCAACGAGCTCGCTACGCGCACTTTTCTTCTCAACCCTGTGCGCCCTTGCGTTCTGCCTTTCTTGTCTCGTGAATGGAGACGGAAAGCTTCTCGGCTACAACTCGCCTAGAACAACTGCGGCTACACATTAAGCTCGCCCGGAACGCCCTGCTGAAACTTGCCTTCTGGCACCACATTCACGGGGCAGCCGTCTTTCTTCGGCCACCTGCCAAGTGGCCCCATATCGCCGCGCTCGTTGCACTCCGCTTGTCAGATTGGCTTACCGCGGCGCTGATTTCAGCCTGGCCAAATACTAGCGCTGCGGAGAGCTGTCTCGCAGACAAGAATGTTCCAGCATAGAAATTTGTCCTGCAATGTTCCCTCTTCTTTTCCCACATTGTGTTGCTCTGATGAATGCCTTGAGCATGGAACGACTTAAGCCAGCAAGTATTCCTCGCCGGCCACCTCTCGCTGTGCAAGATGTATGCCGTGGACCCTTTGAACGCTGCCAAGCAAAAAGCAGAGCAGTGACCATAAAAGCGAGGAGAGAGCATGCACGAAGCACACTAGTTCTGTCTAGTGCTTTCCGTGCAGAGAGGCGGCAAAGCTGAATGCCGTGTCCGAGCTTCACAACTCGCTGGAGCACTGGAAGGCAAGAATGAAGAGGCAGAACACAGCCTTGGTTTCAGCAGCTTCCGGGACTGCAAAAGTTCAGCAATAGCTCTGTCAAAGCAGAACTCGGCTGAGAATGCTCTCGCAGCTTGGGAAAGTTAGGCGCAGCCGTTGACCAGCTCTGCCCGTGGCCACAGGCTGCTTCTTCCACCTTCACTGTGGCAGAGCTTTTGCGGAACAGAGAGGGCATTCTTCCAGTGCGTGTTCTCCAAGGAGCTGTGAAACAGAGCCTAGCACGCTGTCTCGCTGATACTGGCTTTCGGCAAGCAGGCGTGCCGCACCGCCTACATTCTGCACTCTGGCAGCCTAGTTGCCAGCTTTCGGCAGCTGCTGTCCTAGCAAGGAAGCTCAGGAAGTCAAAGCCAGTGCCGGGCGGCACCTTTCTGCTTTGCCCGCCTAAGCGGCGTCACGCTCCCACGGATACGGTGTCCTTTCCCTCTGCACTGCGTCTGCCGAGTTGCTCTCTGCCTCTCGCAGCATAAGGGCAAAGGACAATGTTTTCCACAGCAGGGTAGAAATGGCATTGCTAGCAGGAAAGCTAGATGCCTTGGAACTGTCCCCTTAGCCCTTGCCACTCACTTCAGGCTCGTACGCTGAGCAGAACAGCCTGCTGTTCTGAAGCTTCGCTGGCTGCCCTTCGTGACCAGCTGCGCTTTCCTACCCAAGGAGGCGAAGCGCCGTCTACTTCTCGCACCGAGCACGCTGCTCCTGGCTTTCGCTTCTGCCGCAACGAGCTCGCTACGCGCACTTTTCTTCTCAACCCTGTGCGCCCTTGCGTTCTGCCTTTCTTGTCTCGTGAATGGAGACGGAAAGCTTCTCGGCTACAACTCGCCTAGAACAACTGCGGCTACACATTAAGCTCGCCCGGAACGCCCTGCTGAAACTTGCCTTCTGGCACCACATTCACGGGGCAGCCGTCTTTCTTCGGCCACCTGCCAAGTGGCCCCATATCGCCGCGCTCGTTGCACTCCGCTTGTCAGATTGGCTTACCGCGGCGCTGATTTCAGCCTGGCCAAATACTAGCGCTGCGGAGAGCTGTCTCGCAGACAAGAATGTTCCAGCATAGAAATTTGTCCTGCAATGTTCCCTCCTCTTTTCCCACATTGTGTTGCTCTGATGAATGCCTTGAGCATGGAACGACTTAAGCCAGCAAGTATTCCTCGCCGGCCACCTCTCGCTGTGCAAGATGTATGCCGTGGACCCTTTGAACGCTGCCAAGCAAAAAGCAGAGCAGTGACCAGAAAAGCGAGGAGAGAGCATGCACGAAGCACACTAGTTCTGTCTAGTGCTTTCCGTGCAGAGAGGCCGCAAAGCTGAATGCCGTGTCCGAGCTTCACAACTCGCTGGAGCACTGGAAGGCAAGAATGAAGAGGCAGAACACAGCCTTGGTTTCAGCAGCTTCCGGGACTGCAAAAGTTCAGCAATAGCTCTGTCAAAGCAGAACTCGGCTGAGAATGCTCTCGCAGCTTGGGAAAGTTAGGCGCAGCTGTTGACCAGCTCTGCCCGTGGCCACAGGCTGCTTCTTCCACCTTCACAGTGGCAGAGCTTTTGCGGAACAGAGAGGGCATTCTTCCAGTGCGTGTTCTCCAAGGAGCTGTGAAACAGACCCTAGCACACTGTCTCGCTGATACTGGCTTTCGGCAAGCAGGCGTGCCGCACCGCCTACATTCTGCACTCTGGCAGCCTAGTTGCCAGCTTTCGGCAGCTGCTGTCCTAGCAAGGAAGCTCAGGAAGTCAAAGCCAGTGCCGGGCGGCACCTTTCTGCTTTGCCCGCCTAAGCGGCGTCACGCTCCCACGGATACGGTGTCCTTTCCCTCTGCACTGCGTCTGCCAAGTTGCTCTCTGCCTCTCGGAGCATAAGGGCAAAGGAGAATGTTTTCCACAGCAGGGTAGAAATGGCATTGCTAGCAGGAAAGCTAGATGCCTTGGAACTGTCCCCTTAGCCCTTGCCACTCACTTCAGGCTCGTATGCTGAGCAGAACAGCCTGCTGTTCTGAAGCTTCGCTGGCTGCCCTTCGTGACCAGCTGCGCTTTCCTACCCAAGGAGGCGAAGCTCCGTCTACTTCTCGCACCGAGCACGCTGCTCCTGGCTTTCGCTTCTGCCGCAACGAGCTCGCTACGCGCACTTTTCTTCTCAACCCTGTGCGCCCTTGCGTTCTGCCTTTCTTGTCTCGTGAATGGAGACGGAAAGCTTCTCGGCTACAACTCGCCTAGAACAACTGCGGCTACACATTAAGCTCGCCCGGAACGCCCTGCTGAAACTTGCCTTCTGGCACCACATTCACGGGGCAGCCGTCTTTCTTCGGCCACCTGCCAAGTGGCCCCATATCGCCGCGCTCGTTGCACTCCGCTTGTCAGATTGGCTTACCGCGGCGCTGATTTCAGCCTGGCCAAATACTAGCGCTGCGGAGAGCTGTCTCGCAGACAAGAATGTTCCAGCATAGAAATTTGTCCTGCAATGTTCCCTCTTCTTTTCCCACATTGTGTTGCTCTGATGAATGCCTTGAGCATGGAACGACTTAAGCCAGCAAGTATTCCTCGCCGGCCACCTCTCGCTGTGCAAGATGTATGCCGTGGACCCCTTGAACGGTGCCAAGCAAAAAGCAGAGCAGTGACCATAAAAGCGAGGAGAGAGCATGCACGAAGCACACTAGTTCTGTCTAGTGCTTTCCGTGCAGAGAGGCGGCAAAGCTGAATGCCGTGTCCGAGCTTCACAACTCGCTGGAGCACTGGAAGGCAAGAATGAAGAGGCAGAACACAGCCTTGGTTTCAGCAGCTTCCGGGACTGCAAAAGTTCAGCAATAGCTCTGTCAAAGCAGAACTCGGCTGAGAATGCTCTCGCAGCTTGGGAAAGTTAGGCGCAGCCGTTGACCAGCTCTGCCCGTGGCCACAGGCTGCTTCTTCCACCTTCACTGTGGCAGAGCTTTTGCGGAACAGAGAGGGCATTCTTCCAGTGCGTGTTCTCCAAGGAGCTGTGAAACAGAGCCTAGCACGCTGTCTCGCTGATACTGGCTTTCGGCAAGCAGGCGTGCCGCACCGCCTACATTCTGCACTCTGGCAGCCTAGTTGCCAGCTTTCGGCAGCTGCTGTCCTAGCAAGGAAGCTCAGGAAGTCAAAGCCAGTGCCGGGCGGCACCTTTCTGCTTTGTCCGCCTAAGCGGCGTCACGCTCCCACGGATACGGTGTCCTTTCCCTCTGCACTGCGTCTGCCAAGTTGCTCTCTGCCTCTCGGAGCATAAGGGCAAAGGACAATGTTTTCCACAGCAGGGTAGAAATGGCATTGCTAGCAGGAAAGCTAGATGCCTTGGAACTGTCCCCTTAGCCCTTGCCACTCACTTCAGGCTCGTACGCTGAGCAGAACAGCCTGCTGTTCTGAAGCTTCGCTGGCTGCCCTTCGTGACCAGCTGCGCTTTCCTACCCAAGGAGGCGAAGCTCCGTCTACTTCTCGCACCGAGCACGCTGCTCCTGGCTTTCGCTTCTGCCGCAACGAGCTCGCTACGCGCACTTTTCTTCTCAACCCTGTGCGCCCTTGCGTTCTGCCTTTCTTGTCTCGTGAATGGAGACGGAAAGCTTCTCGGCTACAACTCGCCTAGAACAACTGCGGCTACACATTAAGCTCGCCCGGAACGCCCTGCTGAAACTTGCCTTCTGGCACCACATTCACGGGGCAGCCGTCTTTCTTCGGCCACCTGCCAAGTGGCCCCATATCGCCGCGCTCGTTGCACTCCGCTTGTCAGATTGGCTTACCGCGGTGCCGATTTCAGCCTGGCCAAATGCTAGCGCTGCGGAGAGCTGTCTCGCAGACAAGAATGTTCCAGCATAGAAATTTGTCCTGCAATGTTCCCTCCTCTTTTCCCACATTGTGTTGCTCTGATGAATGCCTTGAGCATGGAACGACTTAAGCCAGCAAGTATTCCTCGCCGGCCACCTCTCGCTGTGCAAGATGTATGCCGTGGACCCTTTGAACGCTGCCAAGCAAAAAGCAGAGCAGTGACCAGAAAAGCGAGGAGAGAGCATGCACGAAGCACACTAGTTCTGTCTAGTGCTTTCCGTGCAGAGAGGCGGCAAAGCTGAATGCCGTGTCCGAGCTTCACAACTCGCTGGAGCACTGGAAGGCAAGAATGAAGAGGCAGAACACAGCCTTGGTTTCAGCAGCTTCCGGGACTGCAAAAGTTCAGCAATAGCTCTGTCAAAGCAGAACTCGGCTGAGAATGCTCTCGCAGCTTGGGAAAGTTAGGCGCAGCCGTTGACCAGCTCTGCCCGTGGCCACAGGCTGCTTCTTCCACCTTCACTGTGGCAGAGCTTTTGCGGAACAGAGAGGGCATTCTTCCAGTGCGTGTTCTCCAAGGAGCTGTGAAACAGAGCCTAGCACGCTGTCTTGCTGATACTGGCTTTCGGCAAGCAGGCGTGCCGCACCGCCTACATTCTGCACTCTGGCAGCCTAGTTGCCAGCTTTCGGCAGCTGCTGTCCTAGCAAGGAAGCTCAGGAAGTCAAAGCCAGTGCCGGGCGGCACCTTTCTGCTTTGCCCGCCTAAGCGGCGTCACGCTCCCACGGATACGGTGTCCTTTCCCTCTGCACTGCGTCTGCCGAGTTGCTCTCTGCCTCTCGCAGCATAAGGGCAAAGGACAATGTTTTCCACAGCAGGGTAGAAATGGCATTGCTAGCAGGAAAGCTAGATGCCTTGGAACTGTCCCCTTAGCCCTTGCCACTCACTTCAGGCTCGTACGCTGAGCAGAACAGCCTGCTGTTCTGAAGCTTCGCTGGCTGCCCTTCGTGACCAGCTGCGCTTTCCTACCCAAGGAGGCGAAGCGCCGTCTACTTCTCGCACCGAGCACGCTGCTCCTGGCTTTCGCTTCTGCCGCAACGAGCTCGCTACGCGCACTTTTCTTCTCAACCCTGTGCGCCCTTGCGTTCTGCCTTTCTTGTCTCGTGAATGGAGACGGAAAGCTTCTCGGCTACAACTCGCCTAGAACAACTGCGGCTACACATTAAGCTCGCCCGGAACGCCCTGCTGAAACTTGCCTTCTGGCACCACATTCACGGGGCAGCCGTCTTTCTTCGGCCACCTGCCAAGTGGCCCCATATCGCCGCGCTCGTTGCACTCCGCTTGTCAGATTGGCTTACCGCGGCGCTGATTTCAGCCTGGCCAAATACTAGCGCTGCGGAGAGCTGTCTCGCAGACAAGAATGTTCCAGCATAGAAATTTGTCCTGCAATGTTCCCTCCTCTTTTCCCACATTGTGTTGCTCTGATGAATGCCTTGAGCATGGAACGACTTAAGCCAGCAAGTATTCCTCGCCGGCCACCTCTCGCTGTGCAAGATGTATGCCGTGGACCCTTTGAACGCTGCCAAGCAAAAAGCAGAGCAGTGACCAGAAAAGCGAGGAGAGAGCATGCACGAAGCACACTAGTTCTGTCTAGTGCTTTCCGTGCAGAGAGGCGGCAAAGCTGAATGCCGTGTCCGAGCTTCACAACTCGCTGGAGCACTGGAAGGCAAGAATGAAGAGGCAGAACACAGCCTTGGTTTCAGCAGCTTCCGGGACTGCAAAAGTTCAGCAATAGCTCTGTCAAAGCAGAACTCGGCTGAGAATGCTCTCGCAGCTTGGGAAAGTTAGGCGCAGCTGTTGACCAGCTCTGCCCGTGGCCACAGGCTGCTTCTTCCACCTTCACTGTGGCAGAGCTTTTGCGGAACAGAGAGGGCATTCTTCCAGTGCGTGTTCTCCAAGGAGCTGTGAAACAGACCCTAGCACACTGTCTCGCTGATACTGGCTTTCGGCAAGCAGGCGTGCCGCACCGCCTACATTCTGCACTCTGGCAGCCTAGTTGCCAGCTTTCGGCAGCTGCTGTCCTAGCAAGGAAGCTCAGGAAGTCAAAGCCAGTGCCGGGCGGCACCTTTCTGCTTTGCCCGCCTAAGCGGCGTCACGCTCCCACGGATACGGTGTCCTTTCCCTCTGCACTGCGTCTGCCGAGTTGCTCTCTGCCTCTCGCAGCATAAGGGCAAAGGACAATGTTTTCCACAGCAGGGTAGAAATGGCATTGCTAGCAGGAAAGCTAGATGCCTTGGAACTGTCCCCTTAGCCCTTGCCACTCACTTCAGGCTCGTACGCTGAGCAGAACAGCCTGCTGTTCTGAAGCTTCGCTGGCTGCCCTTCGTGACCAGCTGCGCTTTCCTACCCAAGGAGGCGAAGCGCCGTCTACTTCTCGCACCGAGCACACTGCTCCTGGCTTTCGCTTCTGCCGCAACGAGCTCGCTACGCGCACTTTTCTTCTCAACCCTGTGCGCCCTTGCGTTCTGCCTTTCTTGTCTCGTGAATGGAGACGGAAAGCTTCTCGGCTACAACTCGCCTAGAACAACTGCGGCTACACATTAAGCTCGCCCGGAACGCCCTGCTGAAACTTGCCTTCTGGCACCACATTCACGGGGCAGCCGTCTTTCTTCGGCCACCTGCCAAGTGGCCCCATATCGCCGCGCTCGTTGCACTCCGCTTGTCAGATTGGCTTACCGCGGCGCTGATTTCAGCCTGGCCAAATACTAGCGCTGCGGAGAGCTGTCTCGCAGACAAGAATGTTCCAGCATAGAAATTTGTCCTGCAATGTTCCCTCCTCTTTTCCCACATTGTGTTGCTCTGATGAATGCCTTGAGCATGGAACGACTTAAGCCAGCAAGTATTCCTCGCCGGCCACCTCTCGCTGTGCAAGATGTATGCCGTGGACCCTTTGAACGCTGCCAAGCAAAAAGCAGAGCAGTGACCAGAAAAGCGAGGAGAGAGCATGCACGAAGCACACTAGTTCTGTCTAGTGCTTTCCGTGCAGAGAGGCGGCAAAGCTGAATGCCGTGTCCGAGCTTCACAACTCGCTGGAGCACTGGAAGGCAAGAATGAAGAGGCAGAACACAGCCTTGGTTTCAGCAGCTTCCGGGACTGCAAAAGTTCAGCAATAGCTCTGTCAAAGCAGAACTCGGCTGAGAATGCTCTCGCAGCTTGGGAAAGTTAGGCGCAGCCGTTGACCAGCTCTGCCCGTGGCCACAGGCTGCTTCTTCCACCTTCACTGTGGCAGAGCTTTTGCGGAACAGAGAGGGCATTCTTCCAGTGCGTGTTCTCCAAGGAGCTGTGAAACAGACCCTAGCACACTGTCTCGCTGATACTGGCTTTCGGCAAGCAGGCGTGCCGCACCGCCTACATTCTGCACTCTGGCAGCCTAGTTGCCAGCTTTCGGCAGCTGCTGTCCTAGCAAGGAAGCTCAGGAAGTCAAAGCCAGTGCCGGGCGGCACCTTTCTGCTTTGCCCGCCTAAGCGGCGTCACGCTCCCACGGATACGGTGTCCTTTCCCTCTGCACTGCGTCTGCCAAGTTGCTCTCTGCCTCTCGGAGCATAAGGGCAAAGGAGAATGTTTTCCACAGCAGGGTAGAAATGGCATTGCTAGCAGGAAAGCTAGATGCCTTGGAACTGTCCCCTTAGCCCTTGCCACTCACTTCAGGCTCGTATGCTGAGCAGAACAGCCTGCTGTTCTGAAGCTTCGCTGGCTGCCCTTCGTGACCAGCTGCGCTTTCCTACCCAAGGAGGCGAAGCTCCGTCTACTTCTCGCACCGAGCACGCTGCTCCTGGCTTTCGCTTCTGCCGCAACGAGCTCACTACGCGCACTTTTCTTCTCAACCCTGTGCGCCCTTGCGTTCTGCCTTTCTTGTCTCGTGAATGGAGACGGAAAGCTTCTCGGCTACAACTCGCCTAGAACAACTGCGGCTACACATTAAGCTCGCCCGGAACGCCCTGCTGAAACTTGCCTTCTGGCACCACATTCACGGGGCAGCCGTCTTTCTTCGGCCACCTGCCAAGTGGCCCCATATCGCCGCGCTCGTTGCACTCCGCTTGTCAGATTGGCTTACCGCGGCGCTGATTTCAGCCTGGCCAAATACTAGCGCTGCGGAGAGCTGTCTCGCAGACAAGAATGTTCCAGCATAGAAATTTGTCCTGCAATGTTCCCTCTTCTTTTCCCACATTGTGTTGCTCTGATGAATGCCTTGAGCATGGAACGACTTAAGCCAGCAAGTATTCCTCGCCGGCCACCTCTCGCTGTGCAAGATGTATGCCGTGGACCCCTTGAACGGTGCCAAGCAAAAAGCAGAGCAGTGACCATAAAAGCGAGGAGAGAGCATGCACGAAGCACACTAGTTCTGTCTAGTGCTTTCCGTGCAGAGAGGCGGCAAAGCTGAATGCCGTGTCCGAGCTTCACAACTCGCTGGAGCACTGGAAGGCAAGAATGAAGAGGCAGAACACAGCCTTGGTTTCAGCAGCTTCCGGGACTGCAAAAGTTCAGCAATAGCTCTGTCAAAGCAGAACTCGGCTGAGAATGCTCTCGCAGCTTGGGAAAGTTAGGCGCAGCCGTTGACCAGCTCTGCCCGTGGCCACAGGCTGCTTCTTCCACCTTCACTGTGGCAGAGCTTTTGCGGAACAGAGAGGGCATTCTTCCAGTGCGTGTTCTCCAAGGAGCTGTGAAACAGAGCCTAGCACGCTGTCTCGCTGATACTGGCTTTCGGCAAGCAGGCGTGCCGCACCGCCTACATTCTGCACTCTGGCAGCCTAGTTGCCAGCTTTCGGCAGCTGCTGTCCTAGCAAGGAAGCTCAGGAAGTCAAAGCCAGTGCCGGGCGGCACCTTTCTGCTTTGCCCGCCTAAGCGGCGTCACGCTCCCACGGATACGGTGTCCTTTCCCTCTGCACTGCGTCTGCCGAGTTGCTCTCTGCCTCTCGCAGCATAAGGGCAAAGGACAATGTTTTCCACAGCAGGGTAGAAATGGCATTGCTAGCAGGAAAGCTAGATGCCTTGGAACTGTCCCCTTAGCCCTTGCCACTCACTTCAGGCTCGTACGCTGAGCAGAACAGCCTGCTGTTCTGAAGCTTCGCTGGCTGCCCTTCGTGACCAGCTGCGCTTTCCTACCCAAGGAGGCGAAGCGCCGTCTACTTCTCGCACCGAGCACGCTGCTCCTGGCTTTCGCTTCTGCCGCAACGAGCTCGCTACGCGCACTTTTCTTCTCAACCCTGTGCGCCCTTGCGTTCTGCCTTTCTTGTCTCGTGAATGGAGACGGAAAGCTTCTCGGCTACAACTCGCCTAGAACAACTGCGGCTACACATTAAGCTCGCCCGGAACGCCCTGCTGAAACTTGCCTTCTGGCACCACATTCACGGGGCAGCCGTCTTTCTTCGGCCACCTGCCAAGTGGCCCCATATCGCCGCGCTCGTTGCACTCCGCTTGTCAGATTGGCTTACCGCGGCGCTGATTTCAGCCTGGCCAAATACTAGCGCTGCGGAGAGCTGTCTCGCAGACAAGAATGTTCCAGCATAGAAATTTGTCCTGCAATGTTCCCTCCTCTTTTCCCACATTGTGTTGCTCTGATGAATGCCTTGAGCATGGAACGACTTAAGCCAGCAAGTATTCCTCGCCGGCCACCTCTCGCTGTGCAAGATGTATGCCGTGGACCCTTTGAACGCTGCCAAGCAAAAAGCAGAGCAGTGACCATAAAAGCGAGGAGAGAGCATGCACGAAGCACACTAGTTCTGTCTAGTGCTTTCCGTGCAGAGAGGCGGCAAAGCTGAATGCCGTGTCCGAGCTTCACAACTCGCTGGAGCACTGGAAGGCAAGAATGAAGAGGCAGAACACAGCCTTGGTTTCAGCAGCTTCCGGGACTGCAAAAGTTCAGCAATAGCTCTGTCAAAGCAGAACTCGGCTGAGAATGCTCTCGCAGCTTGGGAAAGTTAGGCGCAGCTGTTGACCAGCTCTGCCCGTGGCCACAGGCTGCTTCTTCCACCTTCACTGTGGCAGAGCTTTTGCGGAACAGAGAGGGCATTCTTCCAGTGCGTGTTCTCCAAGGAGCTGTGAAACAGACCCTAGCACACTGTCTCGCTGATACTGGCTTTCGGCAAGCAGGCGTGCCGCACCGCCTACATTCTGCACTCTGGCAGCCTAGTTGCCAGCTTTCAGCAGCTGCTGTCCTAGCAAGGAAGCTCAGGAAGTCAAAGCCAGTGCCGGGCGGCACCTTTCTGCTTTGCCCGCCTAAGCGGCGTCACGCTCCCACGGATACGGTGTCCTTTCCCTCTGCACTGCGTCTGCCAAGTTGCTCTCTGCCTCTCGGAGCATAAGGGCAAAGGACAATGTTTTCCACAGCAGGGTAGAAATGGCATTGCTAGCAGGAAAGCTAGATGCCTTGGAACTGTCCCCTTAGCCCTTGCCACTCACTTCAGGCTCGTACGCTGAGCAGAACAGCCTGCTGTTCTGAAGCTTCGATGGCTGCCCTTCGTGACCAGCTGCGCTTTCCTACCCAAGGAGGCGAAGCGCCGTCTACTTCTCGCACCGAGCACGCTGCTCCTGGCTTTCGCTTCTGCCGCAATGAGCTCGCTACGCGCACTTTTCTTCTCAACCCTGTGCGCCCTTGCGTTCTGCCTTTCTTGTCTCGTGAATGGAGACGGAAAGCTTCTCGGCTACAACTCGCCTAGAACAACTGCGGCTACACATTAAGCTCGCCCGGAACGCCCTGCTGAAACTTGCCTTCTGGCACCACATTCACGGGGCAGCCGTCTTTCTTCGGCCACCTGCCAAGTGGCCCCATATCGCCGCGCTCGTTGCACTCCGCTTGTCAGATTGGCTTACCGCGGCGCTGATTTCAGCCTGGCCAAATACTAGCGCTGCGGAGAGCTGTCTCGCAGACAAGAATGTTCCAGCATAGAAATTTGTCCTGCAATGTTCCCTCCTCTTTTCCCACATTGTGTTGCTCTGATGAATGCCTTGAGCATGGAACGACTTAAGCCAGCAAGTATTCCTCGCCGGCCACCTCTCGCTGTGCAAGATGTATGCCGTGGACCCTTTGAACGCTGCCAAGCAAAAAGCAGAGCAGTGACCAGAAAAGCGAGGAGAGAGCATGCACGAAGCACACTAGTTCTGTCTAGTGCTTTCCGTGCAGAGAGGCCGCAAAGCTGAATGCCGTGTCCGAGCTTCACAACTCGCTGGAGCACTGGAAGGCAAGAATGAAGAGGCAGAACACAGCCTTGGTTTCAGCAGCTTCCGGGACTGCAAAAGTTCAGCAATAGCTCTGTCAAAGCAGAACTCGGCTGAGAATGCTCTCGCAGCTTGGGAAAGTTAGGCGCAGCCGTTGACCAGCTCTGCCCGTGGCCACAGGCTGCTTCTTCCACCTTCACTGTGGCAGAGCTTTTGCGGAACAGAGAGGGCATTCTTCCAGTGCGTGTTCTCCAAGGAGCTGTGAAACAGACCCTAGCACACTGTCTCGCTGATACTGGCTTTCGGCAAGCAGGCGTGCCGCACCGCCTACATTCTGCACTCTGGCAGCCTAGTTGCCAGCTTTCGGCAGCTGCTGTCCTAGCAAGGAAGCTCAGGAAGTCAAAGCCAGTGCCGGGCGGCACCTTTCTGCTTTGCCCGCCTAAGCGGCGTCACGCTCCCACGGATACGGTGTCCTTTCCCTCTGCACTGCGTCTGCCAAGTTGCTCTCTGCCTCTCGGAGCATAAGGGCAAAGGAGAATGTTTTCCACAGCAGGGTAGAAATGGCATTGCTAGCAGGAAAGCTAGATGCCTTGGAACTGTCCCCTTAGCCCTTGCCACTCACTTCAGGCTCGTATGCTGAGCAGAACAGCCTGCTGTTCTGAAGCTTCGCTGGCTGCCCTTCGTGACCAGCTGCGCTTTCCTACCCAAGGAGGCGAAGCTCCGTCTACTTCTCGCACCGAGCACGCTGCTCCTGGCTTTCGCTTCTGCCGCAACGAGCTCGCTACGCGCACTTTTCTTCTCAACCCTGTGCGCCCTTGCGTTCTGCCTTTCTTGTCTCGTGAATGGAGACGGAAAGCTTCTCGGCTACAACTCGCCTAGAACAACTGCGGCTACACATTAAGCTCGCCCGGAACGCCCTGCTGAAACTTGCCTTCTGGCACCACATTCACGGGGCAGCCGTCTTTCTTCGGCCACCTGCCAAGTGGCCCCATATCGCCGCGCTCGTTGCACTCCGCTTGTCAGATTGGCTTACCGCGGCGCTGATTTCAGCCTGGCCAAATACTAGCGCTGCGGAGAGCTGTCTCGCAGACAAGAATGTTCCAGCATAGAAATTTGTCCTGCAATGTTCCCTCTTCTTTTCCCACATTGTGTTGCTCTGATGAATGCCTTGAGCATGGAACGACTTAAGCCAGCAAGTATTCCTCGCCGGCCACCTCTCGCTGTGCAAGATGTATGCCGTGGACCCCTTGAACGGTGCCAAGCAAAAAGCAGAGCAGTGACCATAAAAGCGAGGAGAGAGCATGCACGAAGCACACTAGTTCTGTCTAGTGCTTTCCGTGCAGAGAGGCGGCAAAGCTGAATGCCGTGTCCGAGCTTCACAACTCGCTGGAGCACTGGAAGGCAAGAATGAAGAGGCAGAACACAGCCTTGGTTTCAGCAGCTTCCGGGACTGCAAAAGTTCAGCAATAGCTCTGTCAAAGCAGAACTCGGCTGAGAATGCTCTCGCAGCTTGGGAAAGTTAGGCGCAGCCGTTGACCAGCTCTGCCCGTGGCCACAGGCTGCTTCTTCCACCTTCACTGTGGCAGAGCTTTTGCGGAACAGAGAGGGCATTCTTCCAGTGCGTGTTCTCCAAGGAGCTGTGAAACAGAGCCTAGCACGCTGTCTCGCTGATACTGGCTTTCGGCAAGCAGGCGTGCCGCACCGCCTACATTCTGCACTCTGGCAGCCTAGTTGCCAGCTTTCGGCAGCTGCTGTCCTAGCAAGGAAGCTCAGGAAGTCAAAGCCAGTGCCGGGCGGCACCTTTCTGCTTTGCCCGCCTAAGCGGCGTCACGCTCCCACGGATACGGTGTCCTTTCCCTCTGCACTGCGTCTGCCGAGTTGCTCTCTGCCTCTCGCAGCATAAGGGCAAAGGACAATGTTTTCCACAGCAGGGTAGAAATGGCATTGCTAGCAGGAAAGCTAGATGCCTTGGAACTGTCCCCTTAGCCCTTGCCACTCACTTCAGGCTCGTACGCTGAGCAGAACAGCCTGCTGTTCTGAAGCTTCGCTGGCTGCCCTTCGTGACCAGCTGCGCTTTCCTACCCAAGGAGGCGAAGCGCCGTCTACTTCTCGCACCGAGCACGCTGCTCCTGGCTTTCGCTTCTGCCGCAACGAGCTCGCTACGCGCACTTTTCTTCTCAACCCTGTGCGCCCTTGCGTTCTGCCTTTCTTGTCTCGTGAATGGAGACGGAAAGCTTCTCGGCTACAACTCGCCTAGAACAACTGCGGCTACACATTAAGCTCGCCCGGAACGCCCTGCTGAAACTTGCCTTCTGGCACCACATTCACGGGGCAGCCGTCTTTCTTCGGCCACCTGCCAAGTGGCCCCATATCGCCGCGCTCGTTGCACTCCGCTTGTCAGATTGGCTTACCGCGGCGCTGATTTCAGCCTGGCCAAATACTAGCGCTGCGGAGAGCTGTCTCGCAGACAAGAATGTTCCAGCATAGAAATTTGTCCTGCAATGTTCCCTCCTCTTTTCCCACATTGTGTTGCTCTGATGAATGCCTTGAGCATGGAACGACTTAAGCCAGCAAGTATTCCTCGCCGGCCACCTCTCGCTGTGCAAGATGTATGCCGTGGACCCTTTGAACGCTGCCAAGCAAAAAGCAGAGCAGTGACCATAAAAGCGAGGAGAGAGCATGCACGAAGCACACTAGTTCTGTCTAGTGCTTTCCGTGCAGAGAGGCGGCAAAGCTGAATGCCGTGTCCGAGCTTCACAACTCGCTGGAGCACTGGAAGGCAAGAATGAAGAGGCAGAACACAGCCTTGGTTTCAGCAGCTTCCGGGACTGCAAAAGTTCAGCAATAGCTCTGTCAAAGCAGAACTCGGCTGAGAATGCTCTCGCAGCTTGGGAAAGTTAGGCGCAGCTGTTGACCAGCTCTGCCCGTGGCCACAGGCTGCTTCTTCCACCTTCACTGTGGCAGAGCTTTTGCGGAACAGAGAGGGCATTCTTCCAGTGCGTGTTCTCCAAGGAGCTGTGAAACAGACCCTAGCACACTGTCTCGCTGATACTGGCTTTCGGCAAGCAGGCGTGCCGCACCGCCTACATTCTGCACTCTGGCAGCCTAGTTGCCAGCTTTCAGCAGCTGCTGTCCGAGCAAGGAAGCTCAGGAAGTCAAAGCCAGTGCCGGGCGGCACCTTTCTGCTTTGCCCGCCTAAGCGGCGTCACGCTCCCACGGATACGGTGTCCTTTCCCTCTGCACTGCGTCTGCCAAGTTGCTCTCTGCCTCTCGGAGCATAAGGGCAAAGGACAATGTTTTCCACAGCAGGGTAGAAATGGTATTGCTAGCAGGAAAGCTAGATGCCTTGGAACTGTCCCCTTAGCCCTTGCCACTCACTTCAGGCTCGTACGCTGAGCAGAACAGCCTGCTGTTCTGAAGCTTCGATGGCTGCCCTTCGTGACCAGCTGCGCTTTCCTACCCAAGGAGGCGAAGCTCCGTCTACTTCTGGCACCGAGCACGCTGCTCCTGGCTTTCGCTTCTGCCGCAACGAGCTCGCTACGCGCACTTTTCTTCTCAACCCTGTGCGCCCTTGCGTTCTGCCTTTCTTGTCTCGTGAATGGAGACGGAAAGCTTCTCGGCTACAACTCGCCTAGAACAACTGCGGCTACACATTAAGCTCGCCCGGAACGCCCTGCTGAAACTTGCCTTCTGGCACCACATTCACGGGGCAGCCGTCTTTCTTCGGCCACCTGCCAAGTGGCCCCATATCGCCGCGCTCGTTGCACTCCGCTTGTCAGACTGGCTTACCGCGGCGCTGATTTCAGCCTGGCCAAATACTAGCGCTGCGGAGAGCTGTCTCGCAGACAAGAATGTTCCAGCATAGAAATTTGTCCTGCAATGTTCCCTCCTCTTTTCCCACATTGTGTTGCTCTGATGAATGCCTTGAGCATGGAACGACTTAAGCCAGCAAGTATTCCTCGCCGGCCACCTCTCGCTGTGCAAGATGTATGCCGTGGACCCCTTGAACGCTGCCAAGCAAAAAGCAGAGCAGTGACCAGAAAAGCGAGGAGAGAGCATGCACGAAGCACACTAGTTCTGTCTAGTGCTTTCCGTGCAGAGAGGCGGCAAAGCTGAATGCCGTGTCCGAGCTTCACAACTCGCTGGAGCACTGGAAGGCAAGAATGAAGAGGCAGAACACAGCCTTGGTTTCAGCAGCTTCCGGGACTGCAAAAGTTCAGCAATAGCTCTGTCAAAGCAGAACTCGGCTGAGAATGCTCTCGCAGCTTGGGAAAGTTAGGCGCAGCTGTTGACCAGCTCTGCCCGTGGCCACAGGCTGCTTCTTCCACCTTCACTGTGGCAGAGCTTTTGCGGAACAGAGAGGGCATTCTTCCAGTGCGTGTTCTCCAAGGAGCTGTGAAACAGAGCCTAGCACGCTGTCTCGCTGATACTGGCTTTCGGCAAGCAGGCGTGCCGCACCGCCTACATTCTGCACTCTGGCAGCCTAGTTGCCAGCTTTCGGCAGCTGCTGTCCTAGCAAGGAAGCTCAGGAAGTCAAAGCCAGTGCCGGGCGGCACCTTTCTGCTTTGCCCGCCTAAGCGGCGTCACGCTCCCACGGATACGGTGTCCTTTCCCTCTGCACTGCGTCTGCCAAGTTGCTCTCTGCCTCTCGCAGCATAAGGGCAAAGGAGAATGTTTTCCACAGCAGGGTAGAAATGGCATTGCTAGCAGGAAAGCTAGATGCCTTGGAACTGTCCCCTTAGCCCTTGCCACTCACTTCAGGCTCGTACGCTGAGCAGAACAGCCTGCTGTTCTGAAGCTTCGCTGGCTGCCCTTCGTGACCAGCTGCGCTTTCCTACCCAAGGAGGCGAAGCTCCGTCTACTTCTCGCACCGAGCACGCTGCTCCTGGCTTTCGCTTCTGCCGCAACGAGCTCGCTACGCGCACTTTTCTTCTCAACCCTGTGCGCCCTTGCGTTCTGCCTTTCTTGTCTCGTGAATGGAGACGGAAAGCTTCTCGGCTACAACTCGCCTAGAACAACTGCGGCTACACATTAAGCTCGCCCGGAACGCCCTGCTGAAACTTGCCTTCTGGCACCACATTCACGGGGCAGCCGTCTTTCTTCGGCCACCTGCCAAGTGGCCCCATATCGCCGCGCTCGTTGCACTCCGCTTGTCAGACTGGCTTACCGCGGCGCTGATTTCAGCCTGGCCAAATACTAGCGCTGCGGAGAGCTGTCTCGCAGACAAGAATGTTCCAGCATAGAAATTTGTCCTGCAATGTTCCCTCCTCTTTTCCCACATTGTGTTGCTCTGATGAATGCCTTGAGCATGGAACGACTTAAGCCAGCAAGTATTCCTCGCCGGCCACCTCTCGCTGTGCAAGATGTATGCCGTGGACCCCTTGAACGCTGCCAAGCAAAAAGCAGAGCAGTGACCAGAAAAGCGAGGAGAGAGCATGCACGAAGCACACTAGTTCTGTCTAGTGCTTTCCGTGCAGAGAGGCGGCAAAGCTGAATGCCGTGTCCGAGCTTCACAACTCGCTGGAGCACTGGAAGGCAAGAATGAAGAGGCAGAACACAGCCTTGGTTTCAGCAGCTTCCGGGACTGCAAAAGTTCAGCAATAGCTCTGTCAAAGCAGAACTCGGCTGAGAATGCTCTCGCAGCTTGGGAAAGTTAGGCGCAGCTGTTGACCAGCTCTGCCCGTGGCCACAGGCTGCTTCTTCCACCTTCACTGTGGCAGAGCTTTTGCGGAACAGAGAGGGCATTCTTCCAGTGCGTGTTCTCCAAGGAGCTGTGAAACAGAGCCTAGCACGCTGTCTCGCTGATACTGGCTTTCGGCAAGCAGGCGTGCCGCACCGCCTACATTCTGCACTCTGGCAGCCTAGTTGCCAGCTTTCGGCAGCTGCTGTCCTAGCAAGGAAGCTCAGGAAGTCAAAGCCAGTGCCGGGCGGCACCTTTCTGCTTTGCCCGCCTAAGCGGCGTCACGCTCCCACGGATACGGTGTCCTTTCCCTCTGCACTGCGTCTGCCAAGTTGCTCTCTGCCTCTCGCAGCATAAGGGCAAAGGAGAATGTTTTCCACAGCAGGGTAGAAATGGCATTGCTAGCAGGAAAGCTAGATGCCTTGGAACTGTCCCCTTAGCCCTTGCCACTCACTTCAGGCTCGTACGCTGAGCAGAACAGCCTGCTGTTCTGAAGCTTCGCTGGCTGCCCTTCGTGACCAGCTGCGCTTTCCTACCCAAGGAGGCGAAGCTCCGTCTACTTCTCGCACCGAGCACGCTGCTCCTGGCTTTCGCTTCTGCCGCAACGAGCTCGCTACGCGCACTTTTCTTCTCAACCCTGTGCGCCCTTGCGTTCTGCCTTTCTTGTCTCGTGAATGGAGACGGAAAGCTTCTCGGCTACAACTCGCCTAGAACAACTGCGGCTACACATTAAGCTCGCCCGGAACGCCCTGCTGAAACTTGCCTTCTGGCACCACATTCACGGGGCAGCCGTCTTTCTTCGGCCACCTGCCAAGTGGCCCCATATCGCCGCGCTCGTTGCACTCCGCTTGTCAGATTGGCTTACCGCGGCGCTGATTTCAGCCTGGCCAAATACTAGCGCTGCGGAGAGCTGTCTCGCAGACAAGAATGTTCCAGCATAGAAATTTGTCCTGCAATGTTCCCTCCTCTTTTCCCACATTGTGTTGCTCTGATGAATGCCTTGAGCATGGAACGACTTAAGCCAGCAAGTATTCCACGCCGGCCACCTCTCGCTGTGCAAGATGTATGCCGTGGACCCCTTGAACGCTGCCAAGCAAAAAGCAGAGCAGTGACCAGAAAAGCGAGGAGAGAGCATGCACGAAGCACACTAGTTCTGTCTAGTGCTTTCCGTGCAGAGAGGCGGCAAAGCTGAATGCCGTGTCCGAGCTTCACAACTCGCTGGAGCACTGGAAGGCAAGAATGAAGAGGCAGAACACAGCCTTGGTTTCAGCAGCTTCCGGGACTGCAAAAGTTCAGCAATAGCTCTGTCAAAGCAGAACTCGGCTGAGAATGCTCTCGCAGCTTGGGAAAGTTAGGCGCAGCTGTTGACCACTCTGCCCGTGGCCACAGGCTGCTTCTTCCACCTTCACTGTGGCAGAGCTTTTGCGGAACAGAGAGGGCATTCTTCCAGTGCGTGTTCTCCAAGGAGCTGTGAAACAGAGCCTAGCACGCTGTCTCGCTGATACTGGCTTTCGGCAAGCAGGCGTGCCACACCGCCTACATTCTGCACTCTGGCAGCCTAGTTGCCAGCTTTCGGCAGCTGCTGTCCTAGCAAGGAAGCTCAGGAAGTCAAAGCCAGTGCCGGGCGGCACCTTTCTGCTTTGCCCGCCTAAGCGGCGTCACGCTCCCAACAATACGGTGTTCTTTCCCTCTGCACTGCGTCTGCCAAGTTGCTCTCTGCCTCTCGCAGCATAAGGGCAAAGGACAATGTTTTCCACAGCAGGGTAGAAATGGCATTGCTAGCAGGAAAGCTAGATGCCTTGGAACTGTCCCCTTAGCCCTTGCCACTCACTTCAGGCTCGTACGCTGAGCAGAACAGCCTGCTGTTCTGAAGCTTCGCTGGCTGCCCTTCGTGACCAGCTGCGCTTTCCTACCCAAGGAGGCGAAGCTCCGTCTACTTCTCGCACCGAGCACGCTGCTCCTGGCTTTCGCTTCTGCCGCAACGAGCTCGCTACGCGCACTTTTCTTCTCAACCCTGTGCGCCCTTGCGTTCTGCCTTTCTTGTCTCGTGAATGGAGACGGAAAGCTTCTCGGCTACAACTCGCCTAGAACAACTGCGGCTACACATTAAGCTCGCCCGGAACGCCCTGCTGAAACTTGCCTTCTGGCACCACATTCACGGGGCAGCCGTCTTTCTTCGGCCACCTGCCAAGTGGCCCCATATCGCCGCGCTCGTTGCACTCCGCTTGTCAGATTGGCTTACCGCGGCGCTGATTTCAGCCTGGCCAAATACTAGCGCTGCGGAGAGCTGTCTCGCAGACAAGAATGTTCCAGCATAGAAATTTGTCCTGCAATGTTCCCTCCTCTTTTCCCACATTGTGTTGCTCTGATGAATGCCTTGAGCATGGAACGACTTAAGCCAGCAAGTATTCCTCGCCGGCCACCTCTCGCTGTGCAAGATGTATGCCGTGGACCCTTTGAACGCTGCCAAGCAAAAAGCAGAGCAGTGACCAGAAAAGCGAGGAGAGAGCATGCACGAAGCACACTAGTTCTGTCTAGTGCTTTCCGTGCAGAGAGGCCGCAAAGCTGAATGCCGTGTCCGAGCTTCACAACTCGCTGGAGCACAGAAAGCCAAGAATGAAGAGGCAGAACACAGCCTTGGTTTCAGCAGCTTCCGGGACTGCAAAAGTTCAGCAATAGCTCTGTCAAAGCAGAACTCGGCTGAGAATGCTCTCGCAGCTTGGGAAAGTTAGGCGCAGCTGTTGACCAGCTCTGCCCGTGGCCACAGGCTGCTTCTTCCACCTTCACTGTGGCAGAGCTTTTGCGGAACAGAGAGGGCATTCTTCCAGTGCGTGTTCTCCAAGAAGCTGTGAAACAGAGCCTAGCACGCTGTCTCGCTGATACTGGCTTTCGGCAAGCAGGCGTGCCGCACCGCCTACATTCTGCACTCTGGCAGCCTAGTTGCCAGCTTTCGGCAGCTGCTGTCCTAGCAAGGAAGCTCAGGAAGTCAAAGCCAGTGCCGGGCGGCACCTTTCTGCTTTGCCCGCCTAAGCGGCGTCACGCTCCCACGGATACGGTGTCCTTTCCCTCTGCACTGCGTCTGCCGAGTTGCTCTCTGCCTCTCGCAGCATAAGGGCAAAGGACAATGTTTTCCACAGCAGGGTAGAAATGGCATTGCTAGCAGGAAAGCTAGATGCCTTGGAACTGTCCCCTTAGCCCTTGCCACTCACTTCAGGCTCGTACGCTGAGCAGAACAGCCTGCTGTTCTGAAGCTTCGCTGGCTGCCGTTCGTGACCAGCTGCGCTTTCCTACCCAAGGAGGCGAAGCGCCGTCTACTTCTCGCACCGAGCACGCTGCTCCTGGCTTTCGCTTCTGCCGCAACGAGCTCGCTACGCGCACTTATCTTCTCAACCCTGTGCGCCCTTGCGTTCTGCCTTTCTTGTCTCGTGAATGGAGACGGAAAGCTTCTCGGCTACAACTCGCCTAGAACAACTGCGGCTACACATTAAGCTCGCCCGGAACGCCCTGCTGAAACTTGCCTTCTGGCACCACATTCACGGGGCAGCCGTCTTTCTTCGGCCACCTGCCAAGTGGCCCCATATCGCCGAGCTCGTTGCACTCCGCTTGTCAGACTGGCTTACCGCGGCGCTGATTTCAGCCTGGCCAAATACTAGCGCTGCGGAGAGCTGTCTCGCAGACAAGAATGTTCCAGCATAGAAATTTGTCCTGCAATGTTCCCTCCTCTTTTCCCACATTGTGTTGCTCTGATGAATGCCTTGAGCATGGAACGACTTAAGCCAGCAAGTATTCCACGCCGGCCACCTCTCGCTGTGCAAGATGTATGCCGTGGACCCCTTGAACGCTGCCAAGCAAAAAGCAGAGCAGTGACCAGAAAAGCGAGGAGAGAGCATGCACGAAGCACACTAGTTCTGTCTAGTGCTTTCCGTGCAGAGAGGCGGCAAAGCTGAATGCCGTGTCCGAGCTTCACAACTCGCTGGAGCACTGGAAGGCAAGAATGAAGAGGCAGAACACAGCCTTGGTTTCAGCAGCTTCCGGGACTGCAAAAGTTCAGCAATAGCTCTGTCAAAGCAGAACTCGGCTGAGAATGCTCTCGCAGCTTGGGAAATTTAGGCGCAGCTGTTGACCGCTCTGCCCGTGGCCACAGGCTGCTTCTTCCACCTTCACTGTGGCAGAGCTTTTGCGGAACAGAGAGGGCATTCTTCCAGTGCGTGTTCTCCAAGGAGCTGTGAAACAGAGCCTAGCACGCTGTCTCGCTGATACTGGCTTTCGGCAAGCAGGCGTGCCGCACCGCCTACATTCTGCACTCTGGCAGCCTAGTTGCCAGCTTTCGGCAGCTGCTGTCCTAGCAAGGAAGCTCAGGAAGTCAAAGCCAGTGCCGGGCGGCACCTTTCTGCTTTGCCCGCCTAAGCGGCGTCACGCTCCCACGGATACGGTGTCCTTTCCCTCTGCACTGCGTCTGCCAAGTTGCTCTCTGCCTCTCGCAGCATAAGGGCAAAGGACAATGTTTTCCACAGCAGGGTAGAAATGGCATTGCTAGCAGGAAAGCTAGATGCCTTGGAACTGTCCCCTTAGCCCTTGCCACTCACTTCAGGCTCGTACGCTGAGCAGAACAGCCTGCTGTTCTGAAGCTTCGCTGGCTGCCCTTCGTGACCAGCTGCGCTTTCCTTCCCAAGGAGGCGAAGCGCCGTCTACTTCTCGCACCGAGCACGCTGCTCCTGGCTTTCGCTTCTGCCGCAACGAGCTCGCTACGCGCACTTTTCTTCTCAACCCTGTGCGCCCTTGCGTTCTGCCTTTCTTGTCTCGTGAATGGAGACGGAAAGCTTCTCGGCTACAACTCGCCTAGAACAACTGCGGCTACACATTAAGCTCGCCCGGAACGCCCTGCTGAAACTTGCCTTCTGGCACCACATTCACGGGGCAGCCGTCTTTCTTCGGCCACCTGCCAAGTGGCCCCATATCGCCGCGCTCGTTGCACTCCGCTTGTCAGATTGGCTTACCGCGGCGCTGATTTCAGCCTGGCCAAATACTAGCGCTGCGGAGAGCTGTCTCGCAGACAAGAATGTTCCAGCATAGAAATTTGTCCTGCAATGTTCCCTCCTCTTTTCCCACATTGTGTTGCTCTGATGAATGCCTTGAGCATGGAACGACTTAAGCCAGCAAGTATTCCTCGCCGGCCACCTCTCGCTGTGCAAGATGTATGCCGTGGACCCTTTGAACGCTGCCAAGCAAAAAGCAGAGCAGTGACCAGAAAAGCGAGGAGAGAGCATGCACGAAGCACACTAGTTCTGTCTAGTGCTTTCCGTGCAGAGAGGCCGCAAAGCTGAATGCCGTGTCCGAGCTTCACAACTCGCTGGAGCACAGAAAGCCAAGAATGAAGAGGCAGAACACAGCCTTGGTTTCAGCAGCTTCCGGGACTGCAAAAGTTCAGCAATAGCTCTGTCAAAGCAGAACTCGGCTGAGAATGCTCTCGCAGCTTGGGAAAGTTAGGCGCAGCTGTTGACCAGCTCTGCCCGTGGCCACAGGCTGCTTCTTCCACCTTCACTGTGGCAGAGCTTTTGCGGAACAGAGAGGGCATTCTTCCAGTGCGTGTTCTCCAAGAAGCTGTGAAACAGAGCCTAGCACGCTGTCTCGCTGATACTGGCTTTCGGCAAGCAGGCGTGCCGCACCGCCTACATTCTGCACTCTGGCAGCCTAGTTGCCAGCTTTCGGCAGCTGCTGTCCTAGCAAGGAAGCTCAGGAAGTCAAAGCCAGTGCCGGGCGGCACCTTTCTGCTTTGCCCGCCTAAGCGGCGTCACGCTCCCACGGATACGGTGTCCTTTCCCTCTGCACTGCGTCTGCCGAGTTGCTCTCTGCCTCTCGCAGCATAAGGGCAAAGGACAATGTTTTCCACAGCAGGGTAGAAATGGCATTGCTAGCAGGAAAGCTAGATGCCTTGGAACTGTCCCCTTAGCCCTTGCCACTCACTTCAGGCTCGTACGCTGAGCAGAACAGCCTGCTGTTCTGAAGCTTCGCTGGCTGCCGTTCGTGACCAGCTGCGCTTTCCTACCCAAGGAGGCGAAGCGCCGTCTACTTCTCGCACCGAGCACGCTGCTCCTGGCTTTCGCTTCTGCCGCAACGAGCTCGCTACGCGCACTTTTCTTCTCAACCCTGTGCGCCCTTGCGTTCTGCCTTTCTTGTCTCGTGAATGGAGACGGAAAGCTTCTCGGCTACAACTCGCCTAGAACAACTGCGGCTACACATTAAGCTCGCCCGGAACGCCCTGCTGAAACTTGCCTTCTGGCACCACATTCACGGGGCAGCCGTCTTTCTTCGGCCACCTGCCAAGTGGCCCCATATCGCCGAGCTCGTTGCACTCCGCTTGTCAGACTGGCTTACCGCGGCGCTGATTTCAGCCTGGCCAAATACTAGCGCTGCGGAGAGCTGTCTCGCAGACAAGAATGTTCCAGCATAGAAATTTGTCCTGCAATGTTCCCTCCTCTTTTCCCACATTGTGTTGCTCTGATGAATGCCTTGAGCATGGAACAACTTAAGCCAGCAAGTATTCCTCGCCGGCCAGCTCTTGCTGTGCAAGATGTATGCCGTGGACCCTTTGAACGCTGCCAAGCAAAAAGCAGAGCAGTGACCAGAAAAGCGAGGAGAGAGCATGCACGAAGCACACTAGTTCTGTCTAGTGCTTTCCGTGCAGAGAGGCGGCAAAGCTGAATGCCGTGTCCGAGCTTCACAACTCGCTGGAGCACAGAAAGCCAAGAATGAAGAGGCAGAACACAGCCTTGGTTTCAGCAGCTTCCGGGACTGCAAAAGTTCAGCAATAGCTCTGTCAAAGCAGAACTCGGCTGAGAATGCTCTCGCAGCTTGGGAAAGTTAGGCGCAGCTGTTGACCAGCTCTGCCCGTGGCCACAGGCTGCTTCTTCCACCTTCACTGTGGCAGAGCTTTTGCGGAACAGAGAGGGCATTCTTCCAGTGCGTGTTCTCCAAGGAGCTGTGAAACAGAGCCTAGCACGCTGTCTCGCTGATACTGGCTTTCGGCAAGGAGGCGTGCCGCACCGCCTACATTCTGCACTCTGGCAGCCTAGTTGCCAGCTTTCGGCAGCTGCTGTCCTAGCAAGGAAGCTCAGGAAGTCAAAGCCAGTGCCGGGCGGCACCTTTCTGCTTTGCCCGCCTAAGCGGCGTCACGCTCCCACGGATACGGTGTCCTTTCCCTCTGCACTGCGTCTGCCAAGTTGCTCTCTGCCTCTCGGAGCATAAGGGCAAAGGAGAATGTTTTCCACAGCAGGGTAGAAATGGCATTGCTAGCAGGAAAGCTAGATGCCTTGGAACTGTCCCCTTAGCCCTTGCCACTCACTTCAGGCTCGTACGCTGAGCAGAACAGCCTGCTGTTCTGAAGCTTCGCTGGCTGCCCTTCGTGACCAGCTGCGCTTTCCTACCCAAGGAGGCGAAGCTCCGTCTACTTCTCGCACCGAGCACGCTGCTCCTAGCTTTCGCTTCTGCCGCAACGAGCTCGCTACGCGCACTTTTCTTCTCAACCCTGTGCGCCCTTGCGTTCTGCCTTTCTTGTCTCGTGAATGGAGACGGAAAGCTTCTCGGCTACAACTCGCCTAGAACAACTGCGGCTACACATTAAGCTCGCCCGGAACGCCCTGCTGAAACTTGCCTTCTGGCACCACATTCACGGGGGCAGCCGTCTTTCTTCGGCCACCTGCCAAGTGGCCCCATATCGCCGCGCTCGTTGCACTCCGCTTGTCAGATTGGCTTACCGCGGCGCTGATTTCAGCCTGGCCAAATACTAGCGCTGCGGAGAGCTGTCTCGCAGACAAGAATGTTCCAGCATAGAAATTTGTCCTGCAATGTTCCCTCCTCTTTTCCCACATTGTGTTGCTCTGATGAATGCCTTGAGCATGGAACGACTTAAGCCAGCAAGTATTCCTCGCCGGCCACCTCTCGCTCTGCAAGATGTATGCCGTGGACCCTTTGAACGCTGCCAAGCAAAAAGCAGAGCAGTGACCAGAAAAGCGAGGAGAGAGCATGCACGAAGCACACTAGTTCTGTCTAGTGCTTTCCGTGCAGAGAGGCCGCAAAGCTGAATGCCGTGTCCGAGCTTCACAACTCGCTGGAGCACAGAAAGCCAAGAATGAAGAGGCAGAACACAGCCTTGGTTTCAGCAGCTTCCGGGACTGCAAAAGTTCAGCAATAGCTCTGTCAAAGCAGAACTCGGCTGAGAATGCTCTCGCAGCTTGGGAAAGTTAGGCGCAGCTGTTGACCAGCTCTGCCCGTGGCCACAGGCTGCTTCTTCCACCTTCACTGTGGCAGAGCTTTTGCGGAACAGAGAGGGCATTCTTCCAGTGCGTGTTCTCCAAGGAGCTGTGAAACAGAGCCTAGCACGCTGTCTCGCTGATACTGGCTTTCGGCAAGCAGGCGTGCCGCACCGCCTACATTCTGCACTCTGGCAGCCTAGTTGCCAGCTTTCGGCAGCTGCTGTCCTAGCAAGGAAGCTCAGGAAGTCAAAGCCAGTGCCGGGCGGCTCCTTTCTGCTTTGCCCGCCTAAGCGGCGTCACGCTCCCACGGATACGGTGTCCTTTCCCTCTGCACTGCGTCTGCCAAGTTGCTCTCTGCCTCTCGCAGCATAAGGGCAAAGGACAATGTTTTCCACAGCAGGGTAGAAATGGCATTGCTAGCAGGAAAGCTAGATGCCTTGGAACTGTCCCCTTAGCCCTTGCCACTCACTTCAGGCTCGTACGCTGAGCAGAACAGCCTGCTGTTCTGAAGCTTCGCTGGCTGCCGTTCGTGACCAGCTGCGCTTTCCTACCCAAGGAGGCGAAGCTCCGTCTACTTCTCGCACCGAGCACGCTGCTCCTGGCTTTCGCTTCTGCCGCAACGAGCTCGCTACGCGCACTTTTCTTCTCAACCCTGTGCGCCCTTGCGTTCTGCCTTTCTTGTCTCGTGAATGGAGACGGAAAGCTTCTCGGCTACAACTCGCCTAGAACAACTGCGGCTACACATTAAGCTCGCCCGGAACGCCCTGCTGAAACTTGCCTTCTGGCACCACATTCACGGGGCAGCCGTCTTTCTTCGGCCACCTGCCAAGTGGCCCCATATCGCCGCGCTCGTTGCACTCCGCTTGTCAGATTGGCTTACCGCGGCGCTGATTTCAGCCTGGCCAAATACTAGCGCTGCGGAGAGCTGTCTCGCAGACAAGAATGTTCCAGCATAGAAATTTGTCCTGCAATGTTCCCTCCTCTTTTCCCACATTGTGTTGCTCTGATGAATGCCTTGAGCATGGAACGACTTAAGCCAGCAAGTATTCCTCGCCGGCCACCTCTCGCTGTGCAAGATGTATGCCGTGGACCCTTTGAACGCTGCCAAGCAAAAAGCAGAGCAGTGACCATAAAAGCGAGGAGAGAGCATGCACGAAGCACACTAGTTCTGTCTAGTGCTTTCCGTGCAGAGAGGCGGCAAAGCTGAATGCCGTGTCCGAGCTTCACAACTCGCTGGAGCACTGGAAGGCAAGAATGAAGAGGCAGAACACAGCCTTGGTTTCAGCAGCTTCCGGGACTGCAAAAGTTCAGCAATAGCTCTGTCAAAGCAGAACTCGGCTGAGAATGCTCTCGCAGCTTGGGAAAGTTAGGCGCAGCTGTTGACCAGCTCTGCCCGTGGCCACAGGCTGCTTCTTCCACCTTCACTGTGGCAGAGCTTTTGCGGAACAGAGAGGGCATTCTTCCAGTGCGTGTTCTCCAAGGAGCTGTGAAACAGAGCCTAGCACGCTGTCTCGCTGATACTGGCTTTCGGCAAGCAGGCGTGCCGCACCGCCTACATTCTGCACTCTGGCAGCCTAGTTGCCAGCTTTCGGCAGCTGCTGTCCTAGCAAGGAAGCTCAGGAAGTCAAAGCCAGTGCCGGGCGGCACCTTTCTGCTTTGCCCGCCTAAGCGGCGTCACGCTCCCACGGATACGGTGTCCTTTCCCTCTGCACTGCGTCTGCCAAGTTGCTCTCTGCCTCTCGCAGCATAAGGGCAAAGGACAATGTTTTCCACAGCAGGGTAGAAATGGCATTGCTAGCAGGAAAGCTAGATGCCTTGGAACTGTCCCCTTAGCCCTTGCCACTCACTTCAGGCTCGTACGCTGAGCAGAACAGCCTGCTGTTCTGAAGCTTCGCTGGCTGCCCTTCGTGACCAGCTGCGCTTTCCTACCCAAGGAGGCGAAGCTCCGTCTACTTCTCGCACCGAGCACGCTGCTCCTGGCTTTCGCTTCTGCCGCAACGAGCTCGCTACGCGCACTTTTCTTCTCAACCCTGTGCGCCCTTGCGTTCTGCCTTTCTTGTCTCGTGAATGGAGACGGAAAGCTTCTCGGCTACAACTCGCCTAGAACAACTGCGGCTACACATTAAGCTCGCCCGGAACGCCCTGCTGAAACTTGCCTTCTGGCACCACATTCACGGGGCAGCCGTCTTTCTTCGGCCACCTGCCAAGTGGCCCCATATCGCCGCGCTCGTTGCACTCCGCTTGTCAGATTGGCTTACCGCGGCGCTGATTTCAGCCTGGCCAAATACTAGCGCTGCGGAGAGCTGTCTCGCAGACAAGAATGTTCCAGCATAGAAATTTGTCCTGCAATGTTCCCTCCTCTTTTCCCACATTGTGTTGCTCTGATGAATGCCTTGAGCATGGAACGACTTAAGCCAGCAAGTATTCCTCGCCGGCCACCTCTCGCTGTGCAAGATGTATGCCGTGGACCCTTTGAACGCTGCCAAGCAAAAAGCAGAGCAGTGACCAGAAAAGCGAGGAGAGAGCATGCACGAAGCACACTAGTTCTGTCTAGTGCTTTCCGTGCAGAGAGGCGGCAAAGCTGAATGCCGTGTCCGAGCTTCACAACTCGCTGGAGCACTGGAAGGCAAGAATGAAGAGGCAGAACACAGCCTTGGTTTCAGCAGCTTCCGGGACTGCAAAAGTTCAGCAATAGCTCTGTCAAAGCAGAACTCGGCTGAGAATGCTCTCGCAGCTTGGGAAAGTTAGGCGCAGCTGTTGACCAGCTCTGCCCGTGGCCACAGGCTGCTTCTTCCACCTTCACTGTGGCAGAGCTTTTGCGGAACAGAGAGGGCATTCTTCCAGTGCGTGTTCTCCAAGGAGCTGTGAAACAGAGCCTAGCACGCTGTCTCGCTGATACTGGCTTTCGGCAAGCAGGCGTGCCGCACCGCCTACATTCTGCACTCTGGCAGCCTAGTTGCCAGCTTTCGGCAGCTGCTGTCCTAGCAAGGAAGCTCAGGAAGTCAAAGCCAGTGCCGGGCGGCACCTTTCTGCTTTGCCCGCCTAAGCGGCATCACGCTCCCACGGATACGGTGTCCTTTCCCTCTGCACTGCGTCTGCCGAGTTGCTCTCTGCCTCTCGGAGCATAAGGGCAAAGGACAATGTTTTCCACAGCAGGGTAGAAATGGCATTGCTAGCAGGAAAGCTAGATGCCTTGGAACTGTCCCCTTAGCCCTTGCCACTCACTTCAGGCTCGTACGCTGAGCAGAACAGCCTGCTGTTCTGAAGCTTCGCTGGCTGCCCTTCGTGACCAGCTGCGCTTTCCTACCCAAGGAGGCGAAGCTCCGTCTACTTCTGGCACCGAGCACGCTGCTCCTGGCTTTCGCTTCTGCCGCAACGAGCTCGCTACGCGCACTTTTCTTCTCAACCCTGTGCGCCCTTGCGTTCTGCCTTTCTTGTCTCGTGAATGGAGACGGAAAGCTTCTCGGCTACAACTCGCCTAGAACAACTGCGGCTACACATTAAGCTCGCCCGGAACGCCCTGCTGAAACTTGCCTTCTGGCACCACATTCACGGGGCAGCCGTCTTTCTTCGGCCACCTGCCAAGTGGCCCCATATCGCCGCGCTCGTTGCACTCCGCTTGTCAGACTGGCTTACCGCGGTGCTGATTTCAGCCTGGCCAAATGCTAGCGCTGCGGAGAGCTGTCTCGCAGACAAGAATGTTCCAGCATAGAAATTTGTCCTGCAATGTTCCCTCCTCTTTTCCCACATTGTGTTGCTCTGATGAATGCCTTGAGCATGGAACGACTTAAGCCAGCAAGTATTCCTCGCCGGCCACCTCTCGCTGTGCAAGATGTATGCCGTGGACCCTTTGAACGCTGCCAAGCAAAAAGCAGAGCAGTGACCAGAAAAGCGAGGAGAGAGCATGCACGAAGCACACTAGTTCTGTCTAGTGCTTTCCGTGCAGAGAGGCGGCAAAGCTGAATGCCGTGTCCGAGCTTCACAACTCGCTGGAGCACAGAAAGCCAAGAATGAAGAGGCAGAACACAGCCTTGGTTTCAGCAGCTTCCGGGACTGCAAAAGTTCAGCAATAGCTCTGTCAAAGCAGAACTCGGCTGAGAATGCTCTCGCAGCTTGGGAAAGTTAGGCGCAGCTGTTGACCAGCTCTGCCCGTGGCCACAGGCTGCTTCTTCCACCTTCACTGTGGCAGAGCTTTTGCGGAACAGAGAGGGCATTCTTCCAGTGCGTGTTCTCCAAGGAGCTGTGAAACAGAGCCTAGCACGCTGTCTCGCTGATACTGGCTTTCGGCAAGCAGGCGTGCCGCACCGCCTACATTCTGCACTCTGGCAGCCTAGTTGCCAGCTTTCGGCAGCTGCTGTCCTAGCAAGGAAGCTCAGGAAGTCAAAGCCAGTGCCGGGCGGCACCTTTCTGCTTTGCCCGCCTAAGCGGCGTCACGCTCCCACGGATACGGTGTCCTTTCCCTCTGCACTGCGTCTGCCGAGTTGCTCTCTGCCTCTCGCAGCATAAGGGCAAAGGACAATGTTTTCCACAGCAGGGTAGAAATGGCATTGCTAGCAGGAAAGCTAGATGCCTTGGAACTGTCCCCTTAGCCCTTGCCACTCACTTCAGGCTCGTACGCTGAGCAGAAAAGCCTGCTCTTCTGAAGCTTCGCTGGCTGCCGTTCGTGACCAGCTGCGCTTTCCTACCCAAGGAGGCGAAGCTCCGTCTACTTCTCGCACCGAGCACGCTGCTCCTGGCTTTCGCTTCTGCCGCAACGAGCTCGCTACGCGCACTTATCTTCTCAACCCTGTGCGCCCTTGCGTTCTGCCTTTCTTGTCTCGTGAATGGAGACGGAAAGCTTCTCGGCTACAACTCGCCTAGAACAACTGCGGCTACACATTAAGCTCGCCCGGAACGCCCTGCTGAAACTTGCCTTCTGGCACCACATTCACGGGGCAGCCGTCTTTCTTCGGCCACCTGCCAAGTGGCCCCATATCGCCGAGCTCGTTGCACTCCGCTTGTCAGACTGGCTTACCGCGGCGCTGATTTCAGCCTGGCCAAATACTAGCGCTGCGGAGAGCTGTCTCGCAGACAAGAATGTTCCAGCATAGAAATTTGTCCTGCAATGTTCCCTCCTCTTTTCCCACATTGTGTTGCTCTGATGAATGCCTTGAGCATGGAACGACTTAAGCCAGCAAGTATTCCTCGCCGGCCAGCTCTTGCTGTGCAAGATGTATGCCGTGGACCCTTTGAACGCTGCCAAGCAAAAAGCAGAGCAGTGACCAGAAAAGCGAGGAGAGAGCATGCACGAAGCACACTAGTTCTGTCTAGTGCTTTCCGTGCAGAGAGGCGGCAAAGCTGAATGCCGTGTCCGAGCTTCACAACTCGCTGGAGCACAGAAAGCCAAGAATGAAGAGGCAGAACACAGCCTTGGTTTCAGCAGCTTCCGGGACTGCAAAAGTTCAGCAATAGCTCTGTCAAAGCAGAACTCGGCTGAGAATGCTCTCGCAGCTTGGGAAAGTTAGGCGCAGCTGTTGACCAGCTCTGCCCGTGGCCACAGGCTGCTTCTTCCACCTTCACTGTGGCAGAGCTTTTGCGGAACAGAGAGGGCATTCTTCCAGTGCGTGTTCTCCAAGGAGCTGTGAAACAGAGCCTAGCACGCTGTCTCGCTGACACTGGCTTTCGGCAAGCAGGCGTGCCGCACCGCCTACATTCTGCACTCTGGCAGCCTAGTTGCCAGCTTTCGGCAGCTGCTGTCCTAGCAAGGAAGCTCAGGAAGTCAAAGCCAGTGCCGGGCGGCACCTTTCTGCTTTGCCCGCCTAAGCGGCGTCACGCTCCCACGGATACGGTGTCCTTTCCCTCTGCACTGCGTCTGCCAAGTTGCTCTCTGCCTCTCGGAGCATAAGGGCAAAGGAGAATGTTTTCCACAGCAGGGTAGAAATGGCATTGCTAGCAGGAAAGCTAGATGCCTTGGAACTGTCCCCTTAGCCCTTGCCACTCACTTCAGGCTCGTACGCTGAGCAGAACAGCCTGCTGTTCTGAAGCTTCGCTGGCTGCCCTTCGTGACCAGCTGCGCTTTCCTACCCAAGGAGGCGAAGCTCCGTCTACTTCTCGCACCAAGCACGCTGCTCCTGGCTTTCGCTTCTGCCGCAACGAGCTCGCTACGCGCACTTTTCTTCTCAACCCTGTGCGCCCTTGCGTTCTGCCTTTCTTGTCTCGTGAATGGAGACGGAAAGCTTCTCGGCTACAACTCGCCTAGAACAACTGCGGCTACACATTAAGCTCGCCCGGAACGCCCTGCTGAAACTTGCCTTCTGGCACCACATTCACGGGGCAGCCGTCTTTCTTCGGCCACCTGCCAAGTGGCCCCATATCGCCGAGCTCGTTGCACTCCGCTTGTCAGACTGGCTTACCGCGGCGCTGATTTCAGCCTGGCCAAATACTAGCGCTGCGGAGAGCTGTCTCGCAGACAAGAATGTTCCAGCATAGAAATTTGTCCTGCAATGTTCCCTCCTCTTTTCCCACATTGTGTTGCTCTGATGAATGCCTTGAGCATGGAACGACTTAAGCCAGCAAGTATTCCTCGCCGGCCACCTCTCGCTGTGCAAGATGTATGCCGTGGACCCTTTGAACGCTGCCAAGCAAAAAGCAGAGCAGTGACCAGAAAAGCGAGGAGAGAGCATGCACGAAGCACACTAGTTCTGTCTAGTGCTTTCCGTGCAGAGAGGCCGCAAAGCTGAATGCCGTGTCCGAGCTTCACAACTCGCTGGAGCACAGAAAGCCAAGAATGAAGAGGCAGAACACAGCCTTGGTTTCAGCAGCTTCCGGGACTGCAAAAGTTCAGCAATAGCTCTGTCAAAGCAGAACTCGGCTGAGAATGCTCTCGCAGCTTGGGAAAGTTAGGCGCAGCTGTTGACCAGCTCTGCCCGTGGCCACAGGCTGCTTCTTCCACCTTCACTGTGGCAGAGCTTTTGCGGAACAGAGAGGGCATTCTTCCAGTGCGTGTTCTCCAAGGAGCTGTGAAACAGAGCCTAGCACGCTGTCTCGCTGATACTGGCTTTCGGCAAGCGGGCGTGCCGCACCGCCTACATTCTGCACTCTGGCAGCCTAGTTGCCAGCTTTCGGCAGCTGCTGTCCTAGCAAGGAAGCTCAGGAAGTCAAAGCCAGTGCCGGGCGGCACCTTTCTGCTTTGCCCGCCTAAGCGGCATCACGCTCCCACGGATACGGTGTCCTTTCCCTCTGCACTGCGTCTGCCGAGTTGCTCTCTGCCTCTCGGAGCATAAGGGCAAAGGACAATGTTTTCCACAGCAGGGTAGAAATGGTATTGCTAGCAGGAAAGCTAGATGCCTTGGAACTGTCCCCTTAGCCCTTGCCACTCACTTCAGGCTCGTACGCTGAGCAGAACAGCCTGCTGTTCTGAAGCTTCGCTGGCTGCCCTTCGTGACCAGCTGCGCTTTCCTACCCAAGGAGGCGAAGCTCCGTCTACTTCTGGCACCGAGCACGCTGCTCCTGGCTTTCGCTTCTGCCGCAACGAGCTCGCTACGCGCACTTTTCTTCTCAACCCTGTGCGCCCTTGCGTTCTGCCTTTCTTGTCTCGTGAATGGAGACGGAAAGCTTCTCGGCTACAACTCGCCTAGAACAACTGCGGCTACACATTAAGCTCGCCCGGAACGCCCTGCTGAAACTTGCCTTCTGGCACCACATTCACGGGGCAGCCGTCTTTCTTCGGCCACCTGCCAAGTGGCCCCATATCGCCGCGCTCGTTGCACTCCGCTTGTCAGACTGGCTTACCGCGGTGCTGATTTCAGCCTGGCCAAATGCTAGCGCTGCGGAGAGCTGTCTCGCAGACAAGAATGTTCCAGCATAGAAATTTGTCCTGCAATGTTCCCTCCTCTTTTCCCACATTGTGTTGCTCTGATGAATGCCTTGAGCATGGAACGACTTAAGCCAGCAAGTATTCCTCGCCGGCCACCTCTCGCTGTGCAAGATGTATGCCGTGGACCCTTTGAACGCTGCCAAGCAAAAAGCAGAGCAGTGACCAGAAAAGCGAGGAGAGAGCATGCACAAAGCACACTAGTTCTGTCTAGTGCTTTCCGTGCAGAGAGGCCGCAAAGCTGAATGCCGTGTCCGAGCTTCACAACTCGCTGGAGCACAGAAAGCCAAGAATGAAGAGGCAGAACACAGCCTTGGTTTCAGCAGCTTCCGGGACTGCAAAAGTTCAGCAATAGCTCTGTCAAAGCAGAACTCGGCTGAGAATGCTCTCGCAGCTTGGGAAAGTTAGGCGCAGCTGTTGACCAGCTCTGCCCGTGGCCACAGGCTGCTTCTTCCACCTTCACTGTGGCAGAGCTTTTGCGGAACAGAGAGGGCATTCTTCCAGTGCGTGTTCTCCAAGGAGCTGTGAAACAGAGCCTAGCACGCTGTCTCGCTGATACTGGCTTTCGGCAAGCAGGCGTGCCGCACCGCCTACATTCTGCACTCTGGCAGCCTAGTTGCCAGCTTTCGGCAGCTGCTGTCCTAGCAAGGAAGCTCAGGAAGTCAAAGCCAGTGCCGGGCGGCACCTTTCTTCTTTGCCCGCCTAAGCGGCGTCACGCTCCCACGGATACGGTGTCCTTTCCCTCTGCACTGCGTCTGCCGTGTTGCTCTCTGCCTCTCGGAGCATAAGGGCAAAGGACAATGTTTTCCACAGCAGGGTAGAAATGGCATTGCTAGCAGGAAAGCTAGATGCCTTGGAACTGTCCCCTTAGCCCTTGCCACTCACTTCAGGCTCGTACGCTGAGCAGAACAGCCTGCTGTTCTGAAGCTTCGCTGGCTGCCCTTCGTGACCAGCTGCGCTTTCCTACCCAAGGAGGCGAAGCGCCGTCTATTTCTCGCACCGAGAACGCTGCTCCTGGCTTTCGCTTCTGCCGCAACGAGCTCGCTACGCGCACTTTTCTTCTCAACCCTGTGCGCCCTTGCGTTCTGCCTTTCTTGTCTCGTGAATGGAGACGGAAAGCTTCTCGGCTACAACTCGCCTAGAACAACTGCGGCTACACATTAAGCTCGCCCGGAACGCCCTGCTGAAACTTGCCTTCTGGCACCACATTCACGGGGCAGCCGTCTTTCTTCGGCCACCTGCCAAGTGGCCCCATATCGCCGCGCTCGTTGCACTCCGCTTGTCAGATTGGCTTACCGCGGCGCTGATTTCAGCCTGGCCAAATGCTAGCGCTGCGGAGAGCTGTCTCGCAGACAAGAATGTTCCAGCATAGAAATTTGTCCTGCAATGTTCCCTCCTCTTTTCCCACATTGTGTTGCTCTGATGAATGCCTTGAGCATGGAACGACTTAAGCCAGCAAGTATTCCTCGCCGGCCACCTCTCGCTGTGCAAGATGTATGCCGTGGACCCTTTGAACGCTGCCAAGCAAAAAGCAGAGCAGTGACCAGAAAAGCGAGGAGAGAGCATGCACGAAGCACACTAGTTCTGTCTAGTGCTTTCCGTGCAGAGAGGCGGCAAAGCTGAATGCCGTGTCCGAGCTTCACAACTCGCTGGAGCACTGGAAGGCAAGAATGAAGAGGCAGAACACAGCCTTGGTTTCAGCAGCTTCCGGGACTGCAAAAGTTCAGCAATAGCTCTGTCAAAGCAGAACTCGGCTGAGAATGCTCTCGCAGCTTGGGAAAGTTAGGCGCAGCCGTTGACCAGCTCTGCCCGTGGCCACAGGCTGCTTCTTCCACCTTCACTGTGGCAGAGCTTTTGCGGAACAGAGAGGGCATTCTTCCAGTGCGTGTTCTCCAAGGAGCTGCGAAACAGAGTCTAGCACGCTGTCTCGCTGATCCTGGCTTTCGGCAAGCAGGCGTGCCACACCACCTACATTCTGCACTCTGGCAGCCTAGTTGCCAGCTTTCGGCAGCTGCTGTCCTAGCAAGGAAGCTCAGGAAGTCAAAGCCAGTGCCGGGCGGCACCTTTCTGCTTTGCCCGCCTAAGCGGCGTCACGCTCCCACGGATACGGTGTCCTTTCCCTCTGCACTGCGTCTGCCGAGTTGCTCTCTGCCTCTCGGAGCATAAGGGCAAAGGACAATGTTTTCCACAGCAGGGTAGAAATGGCATTGCTAGCAGGAAAGCTAGATGCCTTGGAACTGTCCCCTTAGCCCTTGCCACTCACTTCAGGCTCGTACGCTGAGCAGAACAGCCTGCTGTTCTGAAGCTTCGCTGGCTGCCCTTCGTGACCAGCTGCGCTTTCCTACCCAAGGAGGCGAAGCGCCGTCTACTTCTCGCACCGAGCACGCTGCTCCTGGCTTTCGCTTCTGCCGCAACGAGCTCGCTACGCGCACTTTTCTTCTCAACCCTGTGCGCCCTTGCGTTCTGCCTTTCTTGTCTCGTGAATGGAGACGGAAAGCTTCTCGGCTACAACTCGCCTAGAACAACTGCGGCTACACATTAAGCTCGCCCGGAACGCCCTGCTGAAACTTGCCTTCTGGCACCACATTCACGGGGCAGCCGTCTTTCTTCGGCCACCTGCCAAGTGGCCCCATATCGCCGTGCTCGTTGCACTCCGCTTGTCAGACTGGCTTACCGCGGCGCTGATTTCAGCCTGGCCAAATACTAGCGCTGCGGAGAGCTGTCTCGCAGACAAGAATGTTCCAGCATAGAAATTTGTCCTGCAATGTTCCCTCCTCTTTTCCCACATTGTGTTGCTCTGATGAATGCCTTGAGCATGGAACGACTTAAGCCAGCAAGTATTCCTCGCCGGCCACCTCTCGCTGTGCAAGATGTATGCCGTGGACCCTTTGAACGCTGCCAAGCAAAAAGCAGAGCAGTGACCAGAAAAGCGAGGAGAGAGCATGCACGAAGCACACTAGTTCTGTCTAGTGCTTTCCGTGCAGAGAGGCGGCAAAGCTGAATGCCGTGTCCGAGCTTCACAACTCGCTGGAGCACAGAAAGCCAAGAATGAAGAGGCAGAACACAGCCTTGGTTTCAGCAGCTTCCGGGACTGCAAAAGTTCAGCAATAGCCCTGTCAAAGCAGAACTCGGCTGAGAATGCTCTCGCAGCTTGGGAAAGTTAGGCGCAGCCGTTGACCAGCTCTGCCCGTGGCCACAGGCTGCTTCTTCCACCTTCACTGTGGCAGAGCTTTTGCGGAACAGAGAGGGCATTCTTCCAGTGCGTGTTCTCCAAGGAGCTGTGAAAGAGAGCCTAGCATGCTGTCTCGCTGATACTGGCTTTCGGCAAGCAGGCGTGCCGCACCGCCTACATTCTGCACTCTGGCAGCCTAGTTGCCAGCTTTCGGCAGCTGCTGTCCTAGCAAGGAAGCTCAGGAAGTCAAAGCCAGTGCCGGGCGGCACCTTTCTGCTTTGCCCGCCTAAGCGGCGTCACGCTCCCACGGATACGGTGTCCTTTCCCTCTGCACTGCGTCTGCCGAGTTGCTCTCTGCCTCTCAGAGCATAAGGGCAAAGGACAATGTTTTCCACAGCAGGGTAGAAATGGCATTGCTAGCAGGAAAGCTGGATGCCTTGGAACTGTCCCCTTAGCCCTTGCCACTCACTTCAGGCTCGTACGCTGAGCAGAACAGCCTGCTGTTCTGAAGCTTCGCTGGCTGCCCTTCGTGACCAGCTGCGCTTTCCTACCCAAGGAGGCGAAGCGCCGTCTACTTCTCGCACCGAGCACGCTGCTCCTGGCTTTCGCTTCTGCCGCAACGAGCTCGCTACGCGCACTTTTCTTCTCAACCCTGTGCGCCCTTGCGTTCTGCCTTTCTTGTCTCGTGAATGGAGATGGAAAGCTTCTCGGCTACAACTCGCCTAGAACAACTGCGGCTACACATTAAGCTCGCCCGGAACGCCCTGCTGAAACTTGCCTTCTGGCACCACATTCACGGGGCAGCCGTCTTTCTTCGGCCACCTGCCAAGTGGCCCCATATCGCCGCGCTCGTTGCACTCCGCTTGTCAGACTGGCTTACCGCGGCGCTGATTTCAGCCTGGCCAAATACTAGCGCTGCGGAGAGCTGTCTCGCAGACAAGAATGTTCCAGCATAGAAATTTGTCCTGCAATGTTCCCTCCTCTTTTCCCACATTGTGTTGCTCTGATGAATGCCTTGAGCATGGAACGACTTAAGCCAGCAAGTATTCCTCGCCGGCCACCTCTCGCTGTGCAAGATGTATGCCGTGGACCCTTTGAACGCTGCCAAGCAAAAAGCAGAGCAGTGACCAGAAAAGCGAGGAGAGAGCATGCACGAAGCACACTAGTTCTGTCTAGTGCTTTCCGTGCAGAGAGGCGGCAAAGCTGAATGCCGTGTCCGAGCTTCACAACTCGCTGGAGCACAGAAAGCCAAGAATGAAGAGGCAGAACACAGCCTTGGTTTCAGCAGCTTCCGGGACTGCAAAAGTTCAGCAATAGCCCTGTCAAAGCAGAACTCGGCTGAGAATGCTCTCGCAGCTTGGGAAAGTTAGGCGCAGCCGTTGACCAGCTCTGCCCGTGGCCACAGGCTGCTTCTTCCACCTTCACTGTGGCAGAGCTTTTGCGGAACAGAGAGGGCATTCTTCCAGTGCGTGTTCTCCAAGGAGCTGTGAAAGAGAGCCTAGCATGCTGTCTCGCTGATACTGGCTTTCGGCAAGCAGGCGTGCCGCACCGCCTACATTCTGCACTCTGGCAGCCTAGTTGCCAGCTTTCGGCAGCTGCTGTCCTAGCAAGGAAGCTCAGGAAGTCAAAGCCAGTGCCGGGCGGCACCTTTCTGCTTTGCCCGCCTAAGCGGCGTCACGCTCCCACGGATACGGTGTCCTTTCCCTCTGCACTGCGTCTGCCGAGTTGCTCTCTGCCTCTCAGAGCATAAGGGCAAAGGACAATGTTTTCCACAGCAGGGTAGAAATGGCATTGCTAGCAGGAAAGCTGGATGCCTTGGAACTGTCCCCTTAGCCCTTGCCACTCACTTCAGGCTCGTACGCTGAGCAGAACAGCCTGCTGTTCTGAAGCTTCGCTGGCTGCCCTTCGTGACCAGCTGCGCTTTCCTACCCAAGGAGGCGAAGCGCCGTCTACTTCTCGCACCGAGCACGCTGCTCCTGGCTTTCGCTTCTGCCGCAACGAGCTCGCTACGCGCACTTTTCTTCTCAACCCTGTGCGCCCTTGCGTTCTGCCTTTCTTGTCTCGTGAATGGAGATGGAAAGCTTCTCGGCTACAACTCGCCTAGAACAACTGCGGCTACACATTAAGCTCGCCCGGAACGCCCTGCTGAAACTTGCCTTCTGGCACCACATTCACGGGGCAGCCGTCTTTCTTCGGCCACCTGCCAAGTGGCCCCATATCGCCGCGCTCGTTGCACTCCGCTTGTCAGACTGGCTTACCGCGGCGCTGATTTCAGCCTGGCCAAATACTAGCGCTGCGGAGAGCTGTCTCGCAGACAAGAATGTTCCAGCATAGAAATTTGTCCTGCAATGTTCCCTCCTCTTTTCCCACATTGTGTTGCTCTGATGAATGCCTTGAGCATGGAACGACTTAAGCCAGCAAGTATTCCTCGCCGGCCACCTCTCGCTGTGCAAGATGTATGCCGTGGACCCTTTGAACGCTGCCAAGCAAAAAGCAGAGCAGTGACCAGAAAAGCGAGGAGAGAGCATGCACGAAGCACACTAGTTCTGTCTAGTGCTTTCCGTGCAGAGAGGCGGCAAAGCTGAATGCCGTGTCCGAGCTTCACAACTCGCTGGAGCACAGAAAGCCAAGAATGAAGAGGCAGAACACAGCCTTGGTTTCAGCAGCTTCCGGGACTGCAAAAGTTCAGCAATAGCTCTGTCAAAGCAGAACTCGGCTGAGAATGCTCTCGCAGCTTGGGAAAGTTAGGCGCAGCTGTTGACTAGCTCTGCCCGTGGCCACGGGCTGCTTCTTCCAACTTCACTGTGGCAGAGCTTTTGCGGAACAGAGAGGGCATTCTTCCAGTGCGTGTTCTCCAAGGAGCTGTGAAACAGAGCCTAGCACGCTGTCTCGCTGATACCGGCTTTCAGCAAGCAGGCGTGCCGCACCGCCTACATTCTGCACTCTGGCAGCCTAGTTGCCAGCTTTCGGCAGCTGCTGTCCTAGCAAGGAAGCTCAGGAAGTCAAAGCCAGTGCCGGGCGGCACCTTTCTGCTTTGCCCGCCTAAGCGGCGTCACGCTCCCACGGATACGGTGTCCTTTCCCTCTGCACTGCGTCTGCCGAGTTGCTCTCTGCCTCTCGCAGCATAAGGGCAAAGGAGAATGTTTTCCACAGCAGGGTAGAAATGGCATTGCTAGCAGGAAAGCTAGATGCCTTGGAACTGTCCCCTTAGTCCTTGCCACTCACTTCAGGCTCGTACGCTGAGCAGAACAGCCTGCTGTTCTGAAGCTTCGCTGGCTGCCCTTCGTGACCAGCTGCGCTTTCCTACCCAAGGAGGCGAAGCGCCGTCTATTTCTCGCACCGAGAACGCTGCTCCTGGCTTTCGCTTCTGCCGCAACGAGCTCGCTACGCGCACTTTTCTTCTCAACCCTGTGCGCCCTTGCGTTCTGCCTTTCTTGTCTCGTGAATGGAGACGGAAAGCTTCTCGGCTACAACTCGCCTAGAACAACTGCGGCTACACATTAAGCTCGCCCGGAACGCCCTGCTGAAACTTGCCTTCTGGCACCACATTCACGGGGCAGCCGTCTTTCTTCAGCCACCTGCCAAGTGGCCCAATATCGCCGCGCTCGTTGCACTCCGCTTGTCAGACTGGCTTACCGCGGCGCTGATTTCAGCCTGGCCAAATACTAGCGCTGCGGAGAGCTGTCTCGCAGACAAGAATGTTCCAGCATAGAAATTTGTCCTGCAATGTTCCCTCCTCTTTTCCCACATTGTGTTGCTCTGATGAATGCCTTGAGCATGGAACGACTTAAGCCAGCAAGTATTCCTCGCCGGCCACCTCTCGCTGTGCAAGATGTATGCCGTGGACCCTTTGAACGCTGCCAAGCAAAAAGCAGAGCAGTGACCAGAAAAGCGAGGAGAGAGCATGCACGAAGCACACTAGTTCTGTCTAGTGCTTTCCGTGCAGAGAGGCGGCAAAGCTGAATGCCGTGTCCGAGCTTCACAACTCGCTGGAGCACAGAAAGCCAAGAATGAAGAGGCAGAACACAGCCTTGGTTTCAGCAGCTTCCAGGACTGCAAAAGTTCAGCAATAGCTCTGTCAAAGCAGAATTCAGCCGAGAATGCTCTCGCAGCTTGGGAAAGTTAGGCGCAGCTGTTGACCAGCTCTGCCCGTGGCCACAGGCTGCTTCTTCCACCTTCACAGTGGCAGAGCTTTTGCGGAACAGAGAGGGCATTCTTCCAGTGCGTGTTCTCCAAGGAGCTGCGAAACAGAGCCTAGCACGCTGTCTCGCTGATACTGGCTTTCGGCAAGCAGGCGTGCCGCACCGCCTACATTCTGCACTCTGGCAGCCTAGTTGCCAGCTTTCGGCAGCTGCTGTCCTAGCAAGGAAGCTCAGGAAGTCAAAGCCAGTGCCGGGCGGCACCTTTCTGCTTTGTCCGCCTAAGCGGCGTCACGCTCCCACGGATACGGTGTCCTTTCCCTCTGCACTGCGTCTGCCAAGTTGCTCTCTGCCTCTCGGAGCATAAGGGCAAAGGACAATGTTTTCCACAGCAGGGTAGAAATGGCATTGCTAGCAGGAAAGCTGGATGCCTTGGAACTGTCCCCTTAGCCCTTGCCACTCACTTCAGGCTCGTATGCTGAGCAGAACAGCCTGCTGTTCTGAAGCTTCGCTGGCTGCCCTTCGTGACCAGCTGCGCTTTCCTACCCAAGGAGGCGAAGCGCCGTCTATTTCTCGCACCGAGCACGCTGCTCCTGGCTTTCGCTTCTGCCGCAACGAGCTCGCTACGCGCACTTTTCTTCTCAACCCTGTGCGCCCTTGCGTTCTGCCTTTCTTGTCTCGTGAATGGAGACGGAAAGCTTCTCGGCTACAACTCGCCTAGAACAACTGCGGCTACACATTAAGCTCGCCCGGAACGCCCTGCTGAAACTTGCCTTCTGGCACCACATTCACGGGGCAGCCGTCTTTCTTCGGCCACCTGCCAAGTGGCCCCATATCGCCGAGCTCGTTGCACTCCGCTTGTCAGACTGGCTTACCGCGGCGCTGATTTCAGCCTGGCCAAATACTAGCGCTGCGGAGAGCTGTCTCGCAGACAAGAATGTTCCAGCATAGAAATTTGTCCTGCAATGTTCCCTCCTCTTTTCCCACATTGTGTTGCTCTGATGAATGCCTTGAGCATGGAACGACTTAAGCCAGCAAGTATTCCTCGCCGGCCACCTCTCGCTGTGCAAGATGTATGCCGTGGACCCTTTGAACGCTGCCAAGCAAAAAGCAGAGCAGTGACCAGAAAAGCGAGGAGAGAGCATGCACGAAGCACACTAGTTCTGTCTAGTGCTTTCCGTGCAGAGAGGCGGCAAAGCTGAATGCCGTGTCCGAGCTTCACAACTCGCTGGAGCACAGAAAGCCAAGAATGAAGAGGCAGAACACAGCCTTGGTTTCAGCAGCTTCCGGGACTGCAAAAGTTCAGCAATAGCCCTGTCAAAGCAGAACTCGGCCGAGAATGCTCTCGCAGCTTGGGAAAGTTAGGCGCAGCCGTTGACCAGCTCTGCCCGTGGCCACAGGCTGCTTCTTCCACCTTCACTGTGGCAGAGCTTTTGCGGAACAGAGAGGGCATTCTTCCAGTGCGTGTTCTCCAAGGAGCTGTGAAAGAGAGCCTAGCATGCTGTCTCGCTGATACTGGCTTTCGGCAAGCAGGCGTGCCGCACCGCCTACATTCTGCACTCTGGCAGCCTAGTTGCCAGCTTTCGGCAGCTGCTGTCCTAGCAAGGAAGCTCAGGAAGTCAAAGCCAGTGCCGGGCGGCACCTTTCTGCTTTGCCCGCCTAAGCGGCGTCACGCTCCCACGGATACGGTGTCCTTTCCCTCTGCACTGCGTCTGCCGAGTTGCTCTCTGCCTCTCAGAGCATAAGGGCAAAGGACAATGTTTTCCACAGCAGGGTAGAAATGGCATTGCTAGCAGGAAAGCTGGATGCCTTGGAACTGTCCCCTTAGCCCTTGCCACTCACTTCAGGCTCGTACGCTGAGCAGAACAGCCTGCTGTTCTGAAGCTTCGCTGGCTGCCCTTCGTGACCAGCTGCGCTTTCCTACCCAAGGAGGCGAAGCGCCGTCTACTTCTCGCACCGAGCACGCTGCTCCTGGCTTTCGCTTCTGCCGCAACGAGCTCGCTACGCGCACTTTTCTTCTCAACCCTGTGCGCCCTTGCGTTCTGCCTTTCTTGTCTCGTGAATGGAGATGGAAAGCTTCTCGGCTACAACTCGCCTAGAACAACTGCGGCTACACATTAAGCTCGCCCGGAACGCCCTGCTGAAACTTGCCTTCTGGCACCACATTCACGGGGCAGCCGTCTTTCTTCGGCCACCTGCCAAGTGGCCCCATATCGCCGCGCTCGTTGCACTCCGCTTGTCAGATTGGCTTACCGCGGCGCTGATTTCAGCCTGGCCAAATACTAGCGCTGCGGAGAGCTGTCTCGCAGACAAGAATGTTCCAGCATAGAAATTTGTCCTGCAATGTTCCCTCCTCTTTTCCCACATTGTGTTGCTCTGATGAATGCCTTGAGCATGGAACGACTTAAGCCAGCAAGTATTCCTCGCCGGCCACCTCTCGCTGTGCAAGATGTATGCCGTGGACCCTTTGAACGCTGCCAAGCAAAAAGCAGAGCAGTGACCAGAAAAGCGAGGAGAGAGCATGCACGAAGCACACTAGTTCTGTCTAGTGCTTTCCGTGCAGAGAGGCCGCAAAGCTGAATGCCGTGTCCGAGCTTCACAACTCGCTGGAGCACAGAAAGCCAAGAATGAAGAGGCAGAACACAGCCTTGGTTTCAGCAGCTTCCGGGACTGCAAAAGTTCAGCAATAGCTCTGTCAAAGCAGAACTCGGCTGAGAATGCTCTCGCAGCTTGGGAAAGTTAGGCGCAGCTGTTGACTAGCTCTGCCCGTGGCCACGGGCTGCTTCTTCCACCTTCACTGTGGCAGAGCTTTTGCGGAACAGAGAGGGCATTCTTCCAGTGCGTGTTCTCCAAGGAGCTGTGAAACAGAGCCTAGCACGCTGTCTCGCTGATACCGGCTTTCAGCAAGCAGGCGTGCCGCACCGCCTACATTCTGCACTCTGGCAGCCTAGTTGCCAGCTTTCGGCAGCTGCTGTCCTAGCAAGGAAGCTCAGGAAGTCAAAGCCAGTGCCGGGCGGCACCTTTCTGCTTTGCCCGCCTAAGCGGCGTCACGCTCCCACGGATACGGTGTCCTTTCCCTCTGCACTGCGTCTGCCGAGTTGCTCTCTGCCTCTCGCAGCATAAGGGCAAAGGAGAATGTTTTCCACAGCAGGGTAGAAATGGCATTGCTAGCAGGAAAGCTAGATGCCTTGGAACTGTCCCCTTAGTCCTTGCCACTCACTTCAGGCTCGTACGCTGAGCAGAACAGCCTGCTGTTCTGAAGCTTCGCTGGCTGCCGTTCGTGACCAGCTGCGCTTTCCTACCCAAGGAGGCGAAGCGCCGTCTATTTCTCGCACCGAGAACGCTGCTCCTGGCTTTCGCTTCTGCCGCAACGAGCTCGCTACGCGCACTTTTCTTCTCAACCCTGTGCGCCCTTGCGTTCTGCCTTTCTTGTCTCGTGAATGGAGACGGAAAGCTTCTCGGCTACAACTCGCCTAGAACAACTGCGGCTACACATTAATCTCGCCTGGAACGCCCTGCTGAAACTTGCCTTCTGGCACCACATTCACGGGGCAGCCGTCTTTCTTCGGCCACCTGCCAAGTGGCCCCATATCGCCGCGCTCGTTGCACTCCGCTTGTCAGATTGGCTTACCGCGGCGCTGATTTCAGCCTGGCCAAATACTAGCGCTGCGGAGAGCTGTCTCGCAGACAAGAATGTTCCAGCATAGAAATTTGTCCTGCAATGTTCCCTCCTCTTTTCCCACATTGTGTTGCTCTGATGAATGCCTTGAGCATGGAATGACTTAAGCCAGCAAGTATTCCTCGCCGGCCACCTCTCGCTGTGCAAGATGTATGCCGTGGACCCTTTGAACGCTGCCAAGCAAAAAGCAGAGCAGTGACCAGAAAAGCGAGGAGAGAGCATGCACGAAGCACACTAGTTCTGTCTAGTGCTTTCCGTGCAGAGAGGCGGCAAAGCTGAATGCCGTGTCCGAGCTTCACAACTCGCTGGAGCACTGGAAGGCAAGAATGAAGAGGCAGAACACAGCCTTGGTTTCAGCAGCTTCCGGGACTGCAAAAGTTCAGCAATAGCTCTGTCAAAGCAGAACTCGGCTGAGAATGCTCTCGCAGCTTGGGAAAGTTAGGCGCAGCCGTTGACCAGCTCTGCCCGTGGCCACAGGCTGCTTCTTCCACCTTCACTGTGGCAGAGCTTTTGCGGAACAGAGAGGGCATTCTTCCAGTGCGTGTTCTCCAAGGAGCTGTGAAAGAGAGCCTAGCATGCTGTCTCGCTGATACTGGCTTTCGGCAAGCAGGCGTGCCGCACCGCCTACATTCTGCACTCTGGCAGCCTAGTTGCCAGCTTTCGGCAGCTGCTGTCCTAGCAAGGAAGCTCAGGAAGTCAAAGCCAGTGCCGGGCGGCACCTTTCTGCTTTGCCCGCCTAAGCGGCGTCACGCTCCCACGGATACGGTGTCCTTTCCCTCTGCACTGCGTCTGCCGAGTTGCTCTCTGCCTCTCAGAGCATAAGGGCAAAGGACAATGTTTTCCACAGCAGGGTAGAAATGGCATTGCTAGCAGGAAAGCTGGATGCCTTGGAACTGTCCCCTTAGCCCTTGCCACTCACTTCAGGCTCGTACGCTGAGCAGAACAGCCTGCTGTTCTGAAGCTTCGCTGGCTGCCCTTCGTGACCAGCTGCGCTTTCCTACCCAAGGAGGCGAAGCGCCGTCTATTTCTCGCACCGAGCACGCTGCTCCTGGCTTTCGCTTCTGCCGCAACGAGCTCGCTACGCGCACTTTTCTTCTCAACCCTGTGCGCCCTTGCGTTCTGCCTTTCTTGTCTCGTGAATGGAGACGGAAAGCTTCTCGGCTACAACTCGCCTAGAACAACTGCGGCTACACATTAAGCTCGCCCGGAACGCCCTGCTGAAACTTGCCTTCTGGCACCACATTCACGGGGCAGCCGTCTTTCTTCGGCCACCTGCCAAGTGGCCCCATATCGCCGCGCTCGTTGCACTCCGCTTGTCAGATTGGCTTACCGCGGCGCTGATTTCAGCCTGGCCAAATACTAGCGCTGCGGAGAGCTGTCTCGCAGACAAGAATGTTCCAGCATAGAAATTTGTCCTGCAATGTTCCCTCCTCTTTTCCCACATTGTGTTGCTCTGATGAATGCCTTGAGCATGGAATGACTTAAGCCAGCAAGTATTCCTCGCCGGCCACCTCTCGCTGTGCAAGATGTATGCCGTGGACCCTTTGAACGCTGCCAAGCAAAAAGCAGAGCAGTGACCAGAAAAGCGAGGAGAGAGCATGCACGAAGCACACTAGTTCTGTCTAGTGCTTTCCGTGCAGAGAGGCGGCAAAGCTGAATGTCGTGTCCGAGCTTCACAACTCGCTGGAGCACTGGAAGGCAAGAATGAAGAGGCAGAACACAGCCTTGGTTTCAGCAGCTTCCGGGACTGCAAAAGTTCAGCAATAGCTCTGTCAAAGCAGAACTCGGCTGAGAATGCTCTCGCAGCTTGGGAAAGTTAGGCACAGCCGTTGACCAGCTCTGCCCGTGGCCACAGGCTGCTTCTTCCACCTTCACTGTGGCAGAGCTTTTGCGGAACAGAGAGGGCATTCTTCCAGTGCGTGTTCTCCAAGGAGCTGCGAAACAGAGTCTAGCACGCTGTCTCGCTGATCCTGGCTTTCGGCAAGCAGGCGTGCCACACCACCTACATTCTGCACTCTGGCAGCCTAGTTGCCAGCTTTCGGCAGCTGCTGTCCTAGCAAGGAAGCTCAGGAAGTCAAAGCCAGTGCCGGGCGGCACCTTTCTGCTTTGCCCGCCTAAGCGGCGTCACGCTCCCACGGATACGGTGTCCTTTCCCTCTGCACTGCGTCTGCCGAGTTGCTCTCTGCCTCTCGGAGCATAAGGGCAAAGGACAATGTTTTCCACAGCAGGGTAGAAATGGCATTGCTAGCAGGAAAGCTAGATGCCTTGGAACTGTCCCCTTAGCCCTTGCCACTCACTTCAGGCTCGTACGCTGAGCAGAACAGCCTGCTGTTCTGAAGCTTCGCTGGCTGCCCTTCGTGACCAGCTGCGCTTTCCTACCCAAGGAGGCGAAGCTCCGTCTACTTCTCGCACCGAGCACGCTGCTCCTGGCTTTCGCTTCTGCCGCAACGAGCTCGCTACGCGCACTTTTCTTCTCAACCCTGTGCGCCCTTGCGTTCTGCCTTTCTTGTCTCGTGAATGGAGACGGAAAGCTTCTCGGCTACAACTCGCCTAGAACAACTGCGGCTACACATTAAGCTCGCCCGGAACGCCCTGCTGAAACTTGCCTTCTGGCACCACATTCACGGGGCAGCCGTCTTTCTTCGGCCACCTGCCAAGTGGCCCCATATCGCCGTGCTCGTTGCACTCCGCTTGTCAGACTGGCTTACCGCGGCGCTGATTTCAGCCTGGCCAAATACTAGCGCTGCGGAGAGCTGTCTCGCAGACAAGAATGTTCCAGCATAGAAATTTGTCCTGCAATGTTCCCTCCTCTTTTCCCACATTGTGTTGCTCTGATGAATGCCTTGAGCATGGAACGACTTAAGCCAGCAAGTATTCCTCGCCGGCCACCTCTCGCTGTGCAAGATGTATGCCGTGGACCCTTTGAACGCTGCCAAGCAAAAAGCAGAGCAGTGACCAGAAAAGCGAGGAGAGAGCATGCACGAAGCACACTAGTTCTGTCTAGTGCTTTCCGTGCAGAGAGGCGGCAAAGCTGAATGCCGTGTCCGAGCTTCACAACTCGCTGGAGCACAGAAAGCCAAGAATGAAGAGGCAGAACACAGCCTTGGTTTCAGCAGCTTCCGGGACTGCAAAAGTTCAGCAATAGCCCTGTCAAAACAGAACTCGGCCGAGAATGCTCTCGCAGCTTGGGAAAGTTAGGCGCAGCCGTTGACCAGCTCTGCCCGTGGCCACAGGCTGCTTCTTCCACCTTCACTGTGGCAGAGCTTTTGCGGAACAGAGAGGGCATTCTTCCAGTGCGTGTTCTCCAAGGAGCTGTGAAAGAGAGCCTAGCATGCTGTCTCGCTGATACTGGCTTTCGGCAAGCAGGCGTGCCGCACCGCCTACATTCTGCACTCTGGCAGCCTAGTTGCCAGCTTTCGGCAGCTGCTGTCCTAGCAAGGAAGCTCAGGAAGTCAAAGCCAGTGCCGGGCGGCACCTTTCTGCTTTGCCCGCCTAAGCGGCGTCACGCTCCCACGGATACGGTGTCCTTTCCCTCTGCACTGCGTCTGCCGAGTTGCTCTCTGCCTCTCAGAGCATAAGGGCAAAGGACAATGTTTTCCACAGCAGGGTAGAAATGGCATTGCTAGCAGGAAAGCTGGATGCCTTGGAACTGTCCCCTTAGCCCTTGCCACTCACTTCAGGCTCGTACGCTGAGCAGAACAGCCTGCTGTTCTGAAGCTTCGCTGGCTGCCCTTCGTGACCAGCTGCGCTTTCCTACCCAAGGAGGCGAAGCGCCGTCTACTTCTCGCACCGAGCACGCTGCTCCTGGCTTTCGCTTCTGCCGCAACGAGCTCGCTACGCGCACTTTTCTTCTCAACCCTGTGCGCCCTTGCGTTCTGCCTTTCTTGTCTCGTGAATGGAGATGGAAAGCTTCTCGGCTACAACTCGCCTAGAACAACTGCGGCTACACATTAAGCTCGCCCGGAACGCCCTGCTGAAACTTGCCTTCTGGCACCACATTCACGGGGCAGCCGTCTTTCTTCGGCCACCTGCCAAGTGGCCCCATATCGCCGCGCTCGTTGCACTCCGCTTGTCAGACTGGCTTACCGCGGCGCTGATTTCAGCCTGGCCAAATACTAGCGCTGCGGAGAGCTGTCTCGCAGACAAGAATGTTCCAGCATAGAAATTTGTCCTGCAATGTTCCCTCCTCTTTTCCCACATTGTGTTGCTCTGATGAATGCCTTGAGCATGGAACGACTTAAGCCAGCAAGTATTCCTCGCCGGCCACCTCTCGCTGTGCAAGATGTATGCCGTGGACCCTTTGAACGCTGCCAAGCAAAAAGCAGAGCAGTGACCAGAAAAGCGAGGAGAGAGCATGCACGAAGCACACTAGTTCTGTCTAGTGCTTTCCGTGCAGAGAGGCGGCAAAGCTGAATGCCGTGTCCGAGCTTCACAACTCGCTGGAGCACAGAAAGCCAAGAATGAAGAGGCAGAACACAGCCTTGGTTTCAGCAGCTTCCGGGACTGCAAAAGTTCAGCAATAGCTCTGTCAAAGCAGAACTCGGCTGAGAATGCTCTCGCAGCTTGGGAAAGTTAGGCGCAGCTGTTGACTAGCTCTGCCCGTGGCCACGGGCTGCTTCTTCCAACTTCACTGTGGCAGAGCTTTTGCGGAACAGAGAGGGCATTCTTCCAGTGCGTGTTCTCCAAGGAGCTGTGAAACAGAGCCTAGCACGCTGTCTCGCTGATACCGGCTTTCAGCAAGCAGGCGTGCCGCACCGCCTACATTCTGCACTCTGGCAGCCTAGTTGCCAGCTTTCGGCAGCTGCTGTCCTAGCAAGGAAGCTCAGGAAGTCAAAGCCAGTGCCGGGCGGCACCTTTCTGCTTTGCCCGCCTAAGCGGCGTCACGCTCCCACGGATACGGTGTCCTTTCCCTCTGCACTGCGTCTGCCGAGTTGCTCTCTGCCTCTCGCAGCATAAGGGCAAAGGAGAATGTTTTCCACAGCAGGGTAGAAATGGCATTGCTAGCAGGAAAGCTAGATGCCTTGGAACTGTCCCCTTAGTCCTTGCCACTCACTTCAGGCTCGTACGCTGAGCAGAACAGCCTGCTGTTCTGAAGCTTCGCTGGCTGCCCTTCGTGACCAGCTGCGCTTTCCTACCCAAGGAGGCGAAGCGCCGTCTATTTCTCGCACCGAGAACGCTGCTCCTGGCTTTCGCTTCTGCCGCAACGAGCTCGCTACGTGCACTTTTCTTCTCAACCCTGTGCGCCCTTGCGTTCTGCCTTTCTTGTCTCGTGAATGGAGACGGAAAGCTTCTCGGCTACAACTCGCCTAGAACAACTGCGGCTACACATTAATCTCGCCTGGAACGCCCTGCTGAAACTTGCCTTCTGGCACCACATTCACGGGGCAGCCGTCTTTCTTCGGCCACCTGCCAAGTGGCCCCATATCGCCGCGCTCGTTGCACTCCGCTTGTCAGATTGGCTTACCGCGGCGCTGATTTCAGCCTGGCCAAATACTAGCGCTGCGGAGAGCTGTCTCGCAGACAAGAATGTTCCAGCATAGAAATTTGTCCTGCAATGTTCCCTCCTCTTTTCCCACATTGTGTTGCTCTGATGAATGCCTTGAGCATGGAATGACTTAAGCCAGCAAGTATTCCTCGCCGGCCACCTCTCGCTGTGCAAGATGTATGCCGTGGACCCTTTGAACGCTGCCAAGCAAAAAGCAGAGCAGTGACCAGAAAAGCGAGGAGAGAGCATGCACGAAGCACACTAGTTCTGTCTAGTGCTTTCCGTGCAGAGAGGCGGCAAAGCTGAATGCCGTGTCCGAGCTTCACAACTCGCTGGAGCACTGGAAGGCAAGAATGAAGAGGCAGAACACAGCCTTGGTTTCAGCAGCTTCCGGGACTGCAAAAGTTCAGCAATAGCTCTGTCAAAGCAGAACTCGGCTGAGAATGCTCTCGCAGCTTGGGAAAGTTAGGCGCAGCTGTTGACCAGCTCTGCCCGTGGCCACAGGCTGCTTCTTCCACCTTCACTGTGGCAGAGCTTTTGCGGAACAGAGAGGGCATTCTTCCAGTGCGTGTTCTCCAAGGAGCTGTGAAACAGAGCCTAGCACGCTGTCTCGCTGATACTGGCTTTCGGCAAGCGGGCGTGCCGCACCGCCTACATTCTGCACTCTGGCAGCCTAGTTGCCAGCTTTCGGCAGCTGCTGTCCTAGCAAGGAAGCTCAGGAAGTCAAAGCCAGTGCCGGGCGGCACCTTTCTGCTTTGCCCGCCTAAGCGGCATCACGCTCCCACGGATACGGTGTCCTTTCCCTCTGCACTGCGTCTGCCGAGTTGCTCTCTGCCTCTCGGAGCATAAGGGCAAAGGACAATGTTTTCCACAGCAGGGTAGAAATGGTATTGCTAGCAGGAAAGCTAGATGCCTTGGAACTGTCCCCTTAGCCCTTGCCACTCACTTCAGGCTCGTACGCTGAGCAGAACAGCCTGCTGTTCTGAAGCTTCGCTGGCTGCCCTTCGTGACCAGCTGCGCTTTCCTACCCAAGGAGGCGAAGCTCCGTCTACTTCTGGCACCGAGCACGCTGCTCCTGGCTTTCGCTTCTGCCGCAACGAGCTCGCTACGCGCACTTTTCTTCTCAACCCTGTGCGCCCTTGCGTTCTGCCTTTCTTGTCTCGTGAATGGAGACGGAAAGCTTCTCGGCTACAACTCGCCTAGAACAACTGCGGCTACACATTAAGCTCGCCCGGAACGCCCTGCTGAAACTTGCCTTCTGGCACCACATTCACGGGGCAGCCGTCTTTCTTCGGCCACCTGCCAAGTGGCCCCATATCGCCGCGCTCGTTGCACTCCGCTTGTCAGACTGGCTTACCGCGGTGCTGATTTCAGCCTGGCCAAATGCTAGCGCTGCGGAGAGCTGTCTCGCAGACAAGAATGTTCCAGCATAGAAATTTGTCCTGCAATGTTCCCTCCTCTTTTCCCACATTGTGTTGCTCTGATGAATGCCTTGAGCATGGAACGACTTAAGCCAGCAAGTATTCCTCGCCGGCCACCTCTCGCTGTGCAAGATGTATGCCGTGGACCCTTTGAACGCTGCCAAGCAAAAAGCAGAGCAGTGACCAGAAAAGCGAGGAGAGAGCATGCACAAAGCACACTAGTTCTGTCTAGTGCTTTCCGTGCAGAGAGGCCGCAAAGCTGAATGCCGTGTCCGAGCTTCACAACTCGCTGGAGCACAGAAAGCCAAGAATGAAGAGGCAGAACACAGCCTTGGTTTCAGCAGCTTCCGGGACTGCAAAAGTTCAGCAATAGCTCTGTCAAAGCAGAACTCGGCTGAGAATGCTCTCGCAGCTTGGGAAAGTTAGGCGCAGCTGTTGACCAGCTCTGCCCGTGGCCACAGGCTGCTTCTTCCACCTTCACTGTGGCAGAGCTTTTGCGGAACAGAGAGGGCATTCTTCCAGTGCGTGTTCTCCAAGGAGCTGTGAAACAGAGCCTAGCACGCTGTCTCGCTGATACTGGCTTTCGGCAAGCAGGCGTGCCGCACCGCCTACATTCTGCACTCTGGCAGCCTAGTTGCCAGCTTTCGGCAGCTGCTGTCCTAGCAAGGAAGCTCAGGAAGTCAAAGCCAGTGCCGGGCGGCACCTTTCTTCTTTGCCCGCCTAAGCGGCGTCACGCTCCCACGGATACGGTGTCCTTTCCCTCTGCACTGCGTCTGCCGTGTTGCTCTCTGCCTCTCGGAGCATAAGGGCAAAGGACAATGTTTTCCACAGCAGGGTAGAAATGGCATTGCTAGCAGGAAAGCTAGATGCCTTGGAACTGTCCCCTTAGCCCTTGCCACTCACTTCAGGCTCGTACGCTGAGCAGAACAGCCTGCTGTTCTGAAGCTTCGCTGGCTGCCCTTCGTGACCAGCTGCGCTTTCCTACCCAAGGAGGCGAAGCGCCGTCTATTTCTCGCACCGAGAACGCTGCTCCTGGCTTTCGCTTCTGCCGCAACGAGCTCGCTACGCGCACTTTTCTTCTCAACCCTGTGCGCCCTTGCGTTCTGCCTTTCTTGTCTCGTGAATGGAGACGGAAAGCTTCTCGGCTACAACTCGCCTAGAACAACTGCGGCTACACATTAAGCTCGCCCGGAACGCCCTGCTGAAACTTGCCTTCTGGCACCACATTCACGGGGCAGCCGTCTTTCTTCGGCCACCTGCCAAGTGGCCCCATATCGCCGCGCTCGTTGCACTCCGCTTGTCAGATTGGCTTACCGCGGCGCTGATTTCAGCCTGGCCAAATGCTAGCGCTGCGGAGAGCTGTCTCGCAGACAAGAATGTTCCAGCATAGAAATTTGTCCTGCAATGTTCCCTCCTCTTTTCCCACATTGTGTTGCTCTGATGAATGCCTTGAGCATGGAACGACTTAAGCCAGCAAGTATTCCTCGCCGGCCACCTCTCGCTGTGCAAGATGTATGCCGTGGACCCTTTGAACGCTGCCAAGCAAAAAGCAGAGCAGTGACCAGAAAAGCGAGGAGAGAGCATGCACGAAGCACACTAGTTCTGTCTAGTGCTTTCCGTGCAGAGAGGCGGCAAAGCTGAATGCCGTGTCCGAGCTTCACAACTCGCTGGAGCACTGGAAGGCAAGAATGAAGAGGCAGAACACAGCCTTGGTTTCAGCAGCTTCCGGGACTGCAAAAGTTCAGCAATAGCTCTGTCAAAGCAGAACTCGGCTGAGAATGCTCTCGCAGCTTGGGAAAGTTAGGCGCAGCCGTTGACCAGCTCTGCCCGTGGCCACAGGCTGCTTCTTCCACCTTCACTGTGGCAGAGCTTTTGCGGAACAGAGAGGGCATTCTTCCAGTGCGTGTTCTCCAAGGAGCTGCGAAACAGAGTCTAGCACGCTGTCTCGCTGATCCTGGCTTTCGGCAAGCAGGCGTGCCACACCACCTACATTCTGCACTCTGGCAGCCTAGTTGCCAGCTTTCGGCAGCTGCTGTCCTAGCAAGGAAGCTCAGGAAGTCAAAGCCAGTGCCGGGCGGCACCTTTCTGCTTTGCCCGCCTAAGCGGCGTCACGCTCCCACGGATACGGTGTCCTTTCCCTCTGCACTGCGTCTGCCGAGTTGCTCTCTGCCTCTCGGAGCATAAGGGCAAAGGACAATGTTTTCCACAGCAGGGTAGAAATGGCATTGCTAGCAGGAAAGCTAGATGCCTTGGAACTGTCCCCTTAGCCCTTGCCACTCACTTCAGGCTCGTACGCTGAGCAGAACAGCCTGCTGTTCTGAAGCTTCGCTGGCTGCCCTTCGTGACCAGCTGCGCTTTCCTACCCAAGGAGGCGAAGCGCCGTCTACTTCTCGCACCGAGCACGCTGCTCCTGGCTTTCGCTTCTGCCGCAACGAGCTCGCTACGCGCACTTTTCTTCTCAACCCTGTGCGCCCTTGCGTTCTGCCTTTCTTGTCTCGTGAATGGAGACGGAAAGCTTCTCGGCTACAACTCGCCTAGAACAACTGCGGCTACACATTAAGCTCGCCCGGAACGCCCTGCTGAAACTTGCCTTCTGGCACCACATTCACGGGGCAGCCGTCTTTCTTCGGCCACCTGCCAAGTGGCCCCATATCGCCGTGCTCGTTGCACTCCGCTTGTCAGACTGGCTTACCGCGGCGCTGATTTCAGCCTGGCCAAATACTAGCGCTGCGGAGAGCTGTCTCGCAGACAAGAATGTTCCAGCATAGAAATTTGTCCTGCAATGTTCCCTCCTCTTTTCCCACATTGTGTTGCTCTGATGAATGCCTTGAGCATGGAACGACTTAAGCCAGCAAGTATTCCTCGCCGGCCACCTCTCGCTGTGCAAGATGTATGCCGTGGACCCTTTGAACGCTGCCAAGCAAAAAGCAGAGCAGTGACCAGAAAAGCGAGGAGAGAGCATGCACGAAGCACACTAGTTCTGTCTAGTGCTTTCCGTGCAGAGAGGCGGCAAAGCTGAATGCCGTGTCCGAGCTTCACAACTCGCTGGAGCACAGAAAGCCAAGAATGAAGAGGCAGAACACAGCCTTGGTTTCAGCAGCTTCCGGGACTGCAAAAGTTCAGCAATAGCCCTGTCAAAGCAGAACTCGGCTGAGAATGCTCTCGCAGCTTGGGAAAGTTAGGCGCAGCCGTTGACCAGCTCTGCCCGTGGCCACAGGCTGCTTCTTCCACCTTCACTGTGGCAGAGCTTTTGCGGAACAGAGAGGGCATTCTTCCAGTGCGTGTTCTCCAAGGAGCTGTGAAAGAGAGCCTAGCATGCTGTCTCGCTGATACTGGCTTTCGGCAAGCAGGCGTGCCGCACCGCCTACATTCTGCACTCTGGCAGCCTAGTTGCCAGCTTTCGGCAGCTGCTGTCCTAGCAAGGAAGCTCAGGAAGTCAAAGCCAGTGCCGGGCGGCACCTTTCTGCTTTGCCCGCCTAAGCGGCGTCACGCTCCCACGGATACGGTGTCCTTTCCCTCTGCACTGCGTCTGCCGAGTTGCTCTCTGCCTCTCAGAGCATAAGGGCAAAGGACAATGTTTTCCACAGCAGGGTAGAAATGGCATTGCTAGCAGGAAAGCTGGATGCCTTGGAACTGTCCCCTTAGCCCTTGCCACTCACTTCAGGCTCGTACGCTGAGCAGAACAGCCTGCTGTTCTGAAGCTTCGCTGGCTGCCCTTCGTGACCAGCTGCGCTTTCCTACCCAAGGAGGCGAAGCGCCGTCTACTTCTCGCACCGAGCACGCTGCTCCTGGCTTTCGCTTCTGCCGCAACGAGCTCGCTACGCGCACTTTTCTTCTCAACCCTGTGCGCCCTTGCGTTCTGCCTTTCTTGTCTCGTGAATGGAGATGGAAAGCTTCTCGGCTACAACTCGCCTAGAACAACTGCGGCTACACATTAAGCTCGCCCGGAACGCCCTGCTGAAACTTGCCTTCTGGCACCACATTCACGGGGCAGCCGTCTTTCTTCGGCCACCTGCCAAGTGGCCCCATATCGCCGCGCTCGTTGCACTCCGCTTGTCAGACTGGCTTACCGCGGCGCTGATTTCAGCCTGGCCAAATACTAGCGCTGCGGAGAGCTGTCTCGCAGACAAGAATGTTCCAGCATAGAAATTTGTCCTGCAATGTTCCCTCCTCTTTTCCCACATTGTGTTGCTCTGATGAATGCCTTGAGCATGGAACGACTTAAGCCAGCAAGTATTCCTCGCCGGCCACCTCTCGCTGTGCAAGATGTATGCCGTGGACCCTTTGAACGCTGCCAAGCAAAAAGCAGAGCAGTGACCAGAAAAGCGAGGAGAGAGCATGCACGAAGCACACTAGTTCTGTCTAGTGCTTTCCGTGCAGAGAGGCGGCAAAGCTGAATGCCGTGTCCGAGCTTCACAACTCGCTGGAGCACAGAAAGCCAAGAATGAAGAGGCAGAACACAGCCTTGGTTTCAGCAGCTTCCGGGACTGCAAAAGTTCAGCAATAGCCCTGTCAAAGCAGAACTCGGCTGAGAATGCTCTCGCAGCTTGGGAAAGTTAGGCGCAGCCGTTGACCAGCTCTGCCCGTGGCCACAGGCTGCTTCTTCCACCTTCACTGTGGCAGAGCTTTTGCGGAACAGAGAGGGCATTCTTCCAGTGCGTGTTCTCCAAGGAGCTGTGAAAGAGAGCCTAGCATGCTGTCTCGCTGATACTGGCTTTCGGCAAGCAGGCGTGCCGCACCGCCTACATTCTGCACTCTGGCAGCCTAGTTGCCAGCTTTCGGCAGCTGCTGTCCTAGCAAGGAAGCTCAGGAAGTCAAAGCCAGTGCCGGGCGGCACCTTTCTGCTTTGCCCGCCTAAGCGGCGTCACGCTCCCACGGATACGGTGTCCTTTCCCTCTGCACTGCGTCTGCCGAGTTGCTCTCTGCCTCTCAGAGCATAAGGGCAAAGGACAATGTTTTCCACAGCAGGGTAGAAATGGCATTGCTAGCAGGAAAGCTGGATGCCTTGGAACTGTCCCCTTAGCCCTTGCCACTCACTTCAGGCTCGTACGCTGAGCAGAACAGCCTGCTGTTCTGAAGCTTCGCTGGCTGCCCTTCGTGACCAGCTGCGCTTTCCTACCCAAGGAGGCGAAGCGCCGTCTACTTCTCGCACCGAGCACGCTGCTCCTGGCTTTCGCTTCTGCCGCAACGAGCTCGCTACGCGCACTTTTCTTCTCAACCCTGTGCGCCCTTGCGTTCTGCCTTTCTTGTCTCGTGAATGGAGATGGAAAGCTTCTCGGCTACAACTCGCCTAGAACAACTGCGGCTACACATTAAGCTCGCCCGGAACGCCCTGCTGAAACTTGCCTTCTGGCACCACATTCACGGGGCAGCCGTCTTTCTTCGGCCACCTGCCAAGTGGCCCCATATCGCCGCGCTCGTTGCACTCCGCTTGTCAGACTGGCTTACCGCGGCGCTGATTTCAGCCTGGCCAAATACTAGCGCTGCGGAGAGCTGTCTCGCAGACAAGAATGTTCCAGCATAGAAATTTGTCCTGCAATGTTCCCTCCTCTTTTCCCACATTGTGTTGCTCTGATGAATGCCTTGAGCATGGAACGACTTAAGCCAGCAAGTATTCCTCGCCGGCCACCTCTCGCTGTGCAAGATGTATGCCGTGGACCCTTTGAACGCTGCCAAGCAAAAAGCAGAGCAGTGACCAGAAAAGCGAGGAGAGAGCATGCACGAAGCACACTAGTTCTGTCTAGTGCTTTCCGTGCAGAGAGGCGGCAAAGCTGAATGCCGTGTCCGAGCTTCACAACTCGCTGGAGCACAGAAAGCCAAGAATGAAGAGGCAGAACACAGCCTTGGTTTCAGCAGCTTCCGGGACTGCAAAAGTTCAGCAATAGCTCTGTCAAAGCAGAACTCGGCTGAGAATGCTCTCGCAGCTTGGGAAAGTTAGGCGCAGCTGTTGACTAGCTCTGCCCGTGGCCACGGGCTGCTTCTTCCAACTTCACTGTGGCAGAGCTTTTGCGGAACAGAGAGGGCATTCTTCCAGTGCGTGTTCTCCAAGGAGCTGTGAAACAGAGCCTAGCACGCTGTCTCGCTGATACCGGCTTTCAGCAAGCAGGCGTGCCGCACCGCCTACATTCTGCACTCTGGCAGCCTAGTTGCCAGCTTTCGGCAGCTGCTGTCCTAGCAAGGAAGCTCAGGAAGTCAAAGCCAGTGCCGGGCGGCACCTTTCTGCTTTGCCCGCCTAAGCGGCGTCACGCTCCCACGGATACGGTGTCCTTTCCCTCTGCACTG
>NW_026912056.1:0-23509 GCF_963662255.1 Cinclus cinclus | reverse complement strand
TCCCTTCCCTTCCTTCCCTTCCCTTCCCTTCCCTTCCCCTTCCCTTCCCTTCCCTTCCTTCCCTTCCCTTCCCTTCCCTTCCCTTCCCTTCCCTTCCCTTCCCTTCCCTTCCCTTCCCTTCCCTTCCCTTCCCTTCCCCTTCCCTTCCCTTCCCTTCCTTCCCTTCCTTCCCTTCCCTTCCCTTCCCTTCCCTTCCCTTCCTTCCCTTCCCTTCCTTCCCTTCCCTTCCCTTCCCTTCCTTCCCTTCCCTTCCCTTCCCTTCCCTTCCCTTCCCTTCCCTTCCCTTCCCTTCTTCCTTCCCTTCCTTCCCTTCCCTTCCCTTCCCTTCCCCCCTTCCCCTTCCCTTCCCTTCCCTTCCCTTCCCTTCCCTTCCCGGAACTTCCCTTCCCTTCCCTTCCCTTCCCTTCCCTTCCCTTCCCTTCCTTCCCTTCCCTTCCCTTCCGGAACTTCCCTTCCCCGGAACTTCCCTTCCCGGAACTTCCCTTCCCGGAACTTCCCTTCCCTTCCGGAACTTCCCTTCCCTTCCCGGAACTTCCCTTCCCTTCCCGGACTTCCCTTCCCTTCCCTTCCTCCCTTCCTTCCCTTCCCTTCCCTTCCCTTCCCTTCCCTTCCTTCCTTCCCTTCCCTTCCCTTCCCTTCCTTCCCTTCCCTTCCTTCCCTTCCCTTCCCTTCCCTTCCCTTCCCTTCCCTTCCCTTCCCTTCCCTTCCCTTCCCTTCCCTTCCCTTCCCTTCCCGGAACTTCCCTTCCCGGAACTTCCCTTCCCTTCCCTTCCCGGAACTTCCCTTCCGGAACTTCCCTTCCCTTCCCGGAACTTCCCTTCCCTTCCCTTCCCTTCCCTTCCCTTCCCTTCCCTTCCCTTCCCTTCCCTTCCCTTCCTTCCCTTCCCTTCCCTTCCCTTCCCTTCCCTTCCCTTCCCTTCCTTCCCTTCCCTTCCCTTCCCTTCCCTTCCCTTCCCTTCCCTTCCCTTCCCTTCCCCTTCCCTTCCCTTCCCTTCCCTTCCCTTCCCTTCCCTTCCCGGAACTTCCCTTCCCTTCCCTTCCCTTCCCAGAACTTCCCTTCCCTTCCCGGAACTTCCCTTCCCTTCCCTTCCCTTCCCTTCCTTCCCTTCCCTTCCCTTCCTTCCTTCCCTTCCCTTCCCTTCCCTTCCCTTCCCTTCCCTTCCCTTCCCTTCCCTTCCCTTCCTTCCTCCTTCCCTTCCCTTCCCTTCCCTTCCTTCCCTTCCCTTCCCTTCCCTCCTTCCCTTCCCTTCCCTTCCCTTCCCTTCCCTTCCCTTCCCTTCCCTTCCCTTCCCTTCCCTTCCCTTCCTTCCTTCCCTTCCCTTCCCTTCCCCTTCCCTTCCCTTCCCTTCCCTTCCTTGCCTTCCCAGAACTTCCCAGAATTTCCCAGAACTTCCCTTCCCTTCCCAGAACTTCCCTCCCCTTCCCTTCCCTTCCCAGAACTTCCCTTCCCTTCCCTCCCCTTCCCTTCCCTTCCCTTCCCTTCCCTTCCCTTCCCTTCCCTTCCCTTCCCTTCCCTTCCCTTCCCTTCCCTTCCCTTCCCTTCCCTTCCTTCCCTTCCTCTCCCTTCCCTTCCCTTCCCTTCCCTTCCCTTCCCTTCCCTTCCCTTCCTTCCTTCCCTTCCTTCCCTTCCCTTCCCTTCCCAGAACTTCCCTTCCCTTCCCTTCCCTTCCCTTCCCTTCCCTTCCCTTCCTTCCCTTCCCTTCCCTTCCCTTCCCTTCCCGGAACTTCCCTTCCCGGAACTTCCCTTCCCTTCCCTTCCCGGACTTCCCTTCCCTTCCCGGAACTTCCCTTCCCTTCCCTTCCCTTCCCTTCCCGGAACTTCCCTTCCCGGAACTTCCCTTCCCTTCCCGGAACTTCCCGGAACTTCCCTTCCCTTCCCTTCCCGGAACTTCCCTTCCCTTCCCTTCCCTTCCCTTCCCGGAACTTCCTTCCCTTCCCTTCCCTTCCCTTCCCTTCCCTTCCTCCCTTCCCTTCCCTTCCCTTCCCTTCCCTTCCCTTCCCTTCCCTTCCCTTCCTTCCTTCCCTTCCCTTCCCTTCCTTCCCTTCCTTCCCTTCCCTTCCCTTCCCTTCCCTTCCCTTCCTTCCTTCCCTTCCCTTCCCTTCCCTTCCCTTCCCTTCCCTTCCCTTCCTTCCCTTCCCTTCCCTTCCCTTCCCTTCCCTTCCCTTCCCTTCCTTCCCTTCCCTTCCCTTCCCTTCCCTTCCCTTCCCTTCCCTTCCCTTCCCGGAACTTCCCTTCCCGGAACTTCCCTTCCCTTCCCTTCCCTTCCCTTCCCTTCCCTTCCCTTCCCTTCCCTTCCTTCCCTTCCCTTCCTTCCCTTCCCTTCCCTTCCCTTCCCTTCCTTCCCTTCCCTTCCCTTCCCTTCCCCTTCCCTTCCCTTCCCTTCCCTTCCCTTCCCTTCCCTTCCCTTCCCAGAACTTCCCAGAACTTCCCTTCCCTTCCCGGAACTTCCCTTCCCTTCCCTTCCCTTCCCTTCCCTTCCCTTCCCTTCCCTTCCCTTCCCTTCCCTTCCCTTCCCTTCCTTCCCTTCCCTTCCCTTCCCTTCCCTTCCCTTCCCTTCCCTTCCCTTCCCTTCCCTTCCCTTCCCTTCCCTTCCCTTCCCTTCCCTTCCCTTCCCTTCCCTTCCCTTCCCTTCCCTTCCCGGAACTTCCCTTCCCGGAACTTCCCTTCCCTTCCCTTCCCTTCCCTTCCCTTCCCTTCCCTTCCTCCCTTCCCTTCCCTTCCCTTCCTTCCCTTCCCTTCCCTTCCCTTCCCTTCCCTTCCCTTCCTTCCCTTCCCTTCCCTCCCTTCCCTTCCCTTCCCTTCCCTTCCCTTCCCTTCCCTTCCCTTCCCTTCCCTTCCCGGAACTTCCCTTCCCTTCCCTTCCCTTCCCTTCCTTCCCTTCCCTTCCCTTCCCTTCCCTTCCCTTCCCTTCCCTTCCCTTCCCTTCCCTTCCCTTCCCTTCCCTTCCCTTCCCTTCCCTTCCTTCCCTTCCCTTCCCTTCCCTTCCCTTCCCTTCCCTTCCCTTCCCTTCCCTTCCCTTCCCTTCCCTTCCCTTCCCGGAACTTCCCTTCCCGGAACTTCCCTTCCCGGAACTTCCCTTCCCGGAACTTCCCTTCCCTTCCCGGAACTTCCCTTCCCTTCCCGGAACTTCCCTTCCCTTCCCTTCCCTTCCCTTCCCTTCCCTTCCCTTCCCTTCCCTTCCCTTCCTTCCCTTCCCTTCCCTTCCTTCCCTTCCCTTCCCTTCCCTTCCCTTCCCTTCCCTTCCCTTCCCTTCCCTTCCCTTCCCTTCCCTTCCCTTCCCTTCCCGGAACTTCCCTTCCCTTCCCTTCCCGGAACTTCCCTTCCCGGAACTTCCCTTCCCTTCCCGGAACTTCCCTTCCCTTCCCTTCCCTTCCCTTCCCTTCCCTTCCCTTCCCTTCCCTTCCTTCCCTTCCCTTCCCTTCCCTTCCCTTCCCTTCCCTTCCCTTCCCTTCCCTTCCCTTCCCTTCCCTTCCCTTCCCTTCCCTTCCCGGAACTTCCCTTCCCGGAACTTCCCTTCCCTTCCCTTCCCTTCCCAGAACTTCCCTTCCCTTCCCGGAACTTCCCTTCCCGGAACTTCCCTTCCCTTCCCTTCCCTTCCCTTCCCTTCCCTTCCCTTCCCTTCCTTCCCTTCCCTTCCCTTCCCTTCCCTTCCCTTCCCTTCCCTTCCCTTCCTTCCCTTCCCTTCCCTTCCCTTCCCTTCCCTTCCCTTCCCTTCCCTTCCCTTCCCTTCCCTTCCCTTCCTTCCCTTCCCTTCCCTTCCCTTCCCTTCCCTTCCCTTCCCTTCCCTTCCCTTCCCTTCCCTTCCCTTCCCTTCCCTTCCCTTCCCTTCCCGGAACTTCCCTTCCCTTCCCTTCCCTTCCCTTCCCTTCCCTTCCCTTCCCTTCCCTTCCCTTCCCTTGCCTTCCCAGAACTTCCCAGAAATTTCCCAGAACTTCCCTTCCCTTCCCAGAACTTCCCTCCCCTTCCCTTCCCTTCCCAGAACTTCCCTTCCCTTCCCTCCCTTCCCTCCCCTTCCCTCCTTCCCTTCCCTTCCCTTCCCTTCCCTTCCCTTCCCTTCCCTTCCCTTCCCTTCCCTCCCTTCCCTTCCCTTCCCTTCCCTTCCCTTCCCTTCCCTTCCCTTCCCTTCCCTTCCCTTCCCTTCCCTTCCCTTCCCTTCCCTCCCTTCCCTTCCCTTCCCTTCCCCTTCCCTTCCCTTCCCTTCCCTTCCCTTCCCTTCCCTTCCCTTCCCTTCCCTTCCCTTCCCTTCCCTTCCCTTCCCTTCCCTTCCCTTCCCTTCCCTTCCCTTCCCTTCCCTTCCCTTCCCTTCCCTTCCTTCCCTTCCCTTCCCTTCCCTTCCCTTCCCTTCCCTTCCTTCCCTTCCCTTCCCTTCCCTTCCCTTCCTTCCCTTCCTTCCCTTCCCTTCCCTTCCCTTCCCTTCCCTTCCCTTCCCTCCCTTCCCTTCCCTCCCTTCCCTTCCCTTCCCTTCCCGGAACTTCCCTTCCCGGAACTTCCCTTCCCGGAACTTCCCTTCCCGGAACTTCCCTTCCCTTCCCGGAACTTCCCTTCCCGGAACTTCCCTTCCCGGAACTTCCCTTCCCGGAACTTCCCTTCCCTTCCCTTCCCTTCCCTTCCCTTCCCTTCCCAGAACTTCCCAGAACTTCCCAGAACTTCCCAGAACTTCCCTTCCCTTCCCGGAACTTCCCTTCCCTTCCCTTCCCTTCCCTTCCCTTCCCTTCCCTTCCCTTCCTTCCCTTCCCTTCCCTTCCCTTCCCTTCCCTTCCCTTCCCTTCCCTTCCCTTCCCTTCCCTTCCCTTCCCTTCCCTTCCCTTCCCTTCCTTCCCCTTCCCTTCCCTTCCCTTCCCTTCCTTCCCTTCCCTTCCCTTCCCTTCCCTTCCCTTCCCTTCCCTTCCCTTCCCTTCCCTTCCCTTCCCTTCCCTTCCTTCCCTTCCCTTCCCTTCCCTTCCCTCCCCTTCCCTTCCCTTCCCTTCCCTTCCCTTCCCTTCCCTTCCCTTCCCTTCCCGGAACTTCCCCTTCCCGGAACTTCCCTTCCCTTCCCTTCCCTTCCCTTCCCTTCCCTTCCCTTCCCTTCCCTTCCCTTCCCTTCCCTTCCCTTCCCTTCCCTTCCCTTCCCTTCCCTTCCCTTCCCTTCCCTTCCCTTCCCTTCCCTTCCCTTCCCTTCCCTTCCTTCCCTTCCCTTCCCTTCCCTTCCCTTCCCTTCCCTTCCTTCCCTTCCCTTCCTTCCCTTCCCTTCCCTTCCCTTCCCTTCCCTTCCCTTCCCTTCCCTTCCCTTCCCTTCCCTTCCCTTCCTCCGGAACTTCCCTTCCGGAACTTCCCTTCCCGGAACTTCCCTTCCCGGAACTTCCCTTCCCTTCCCGGAACTTCCCTTCCCTTCCGGAACTTCCCTTCCCTTCCCGGAACTTCCCTTCCCTTCCCTTCCCTTCCCTTCTTCCCTTCCCCTTCCCTTCCCTTCCCTTCCCTTCCCTTCCCTTCCCTTCCCTTCCCTTCCCTTCCCTTCCCTTCCCTTCCCTTCCCTTCCCTTCCCTTCCCTTCCCTTCCCTTCCCTTCCCTTCCCTTCCCTTCCCTTCCCGGAACTTCCTTCCCTTCCCTTCCCTTCCCTTCCCTTCCCTTCCTTCCCTTCCCTTCCCTTCCCTTCCCTTCCTTCCCTTCCCCTTCCCTTCCCTTCCCTTCCTTCCCTTCCCTTCCCTTCCCTTCCCTTCCTTCCCTTCCCTTCCCTTCCCTTCCCTTCCCTTCCCTTCCCTTCCCTTCCCTTCCCTTCCCTTCCCTTCCCAGAACTTCCCTTCCCTTCCCGGAACTTCCCTTCCCTTCCCTTCCCTTCCCTTCCCTTCCCTTCCCTTCCCTTCCCTTCCCTTCCCTTCCCTTCCCTTCCCTTCCCTTCCCTTCCCTTCCCTTCCCTTCCCTTCCCTTCCCTTCCCTTCCCTTCCCTTCCCTTCCCTTCCCTTCCCTTCCCTTCCCTTCCCTTCCCTTCCCTTCCCTTCCCTTCCCTTCCCAGAACTTCCCTTCCCTTGCCTTCCCAGAACTTCCCAGAATTTCCCAGAACTTCCCTTCCCTTCCCAGAACTTCCCTCCCCTTCCCTTCCCTTCCCAGAACTTCCCTTCCCTTCCCTCCCCCTCCCTTCCCTTCCCTTCCCTTCCCTTCCCTTCCCTTCCTTCCCTTCCCTTCCCTTCCCTTCCCTTCCCTTCCCTTCCCTTCCCTTCCCTTCCCTCCTTCCCTTCCCTTCCCAGAACTTCCCTTCCCTTCCCTTCCCTTCCCTTCCCTTCCCTTCCCTTCCCTTCCCTTCCCTTCCCTTCCCTTCCCTTCCCTTCCCAGAACTTCCCTTCCCTTCCCTTCCCTTCCCTTCCCTTCCCTTCCCTTCCCTTCCCGGAACTTCCCTTCCCGGAACTTCCCTTCCCTTCCCTTCCCGGAACTTCCCTTCCCTTCCCGGAACTTCCCTTCCCTTCCCTTCCCGGAACTTCCCTTCCCGGAACTTCCCTTCCCTTCCCTTCCCGGAACTTCCCGGAACTTCCCTTCCCTTCCCTTCCCGGAACTTCCCTTCCCTTCCCTTCCCTTCCCTTCCCGGAACTTCCCTTCCCGGAACTTCCCTTCCCGGAACTTCCCTTCCCTTCCCTTCCCTTCCCTTCCCTTCCCTTCCCTTCCCTTCCCTTCCTTCCCTTCCCTTCCCTTCCCTTCCCTTCCCTTCCCTTCCCTTCCCTTCCCTTCCTTCCCTTCCCTTCCCTTCCCTTCCCTTCCTTCCCTTCCCTTCCTTCCCTTCCCTTCCCTTCCCTTCCCTTCCCTTCCCTTCCCGGAACTTCCCGGAACTTCCCTTCCCTTCCCGGAACTTCCCTTCCCTTCCCTTCCTTCCCTTCCCTTCCCTTCCCTTCCCTTCCCTTCCCTTCCCTTCCCTTCCCTTCCCTTCCCTTCCCTTCCCTTCCCTTCCCTTCCCTTCCCTTCCCTTCCCTTCCCTTCCCTTCCCTTCCCTTCCCTTCCCGGAACTTCCCTTCCCGGAACTTCCCTTCCCGGAACTTCCCTTCCCGGAACTTCCCTTCCCTTCCCGGAACTTCCCTTCCCTTCCCGGAACTTCCCTTCCCTTCCCTTCCCTTCCCTTCCCTTCCCTTCCCTTCCCTTCCCTTCCCTTCCCTTCCCTTCCCTTCCCTTCCCTTCCCTTCCCTTCCCTTCCCTTCCCTTCCCTTCCCTTCCCTTCCCTTCCCTTCCCTTCCCTTCCCTTCCCGGAACTTCCCTTCCCTTCCCTTCCCGGAACTTCCCTTCCCGGAACTTCCCTTCCCTTCCCGGAACTTCCCTTCCCTTCCCTTCCCTTCCCTTCCCTTCCCTTCCCGGAACTTCCCTTCCCTTCCCGGAACTTCCCTTCCCTTCCCTTCCTTCCCTTCCCTTCCCTTCCCTTCCTTCCCTTCCTTCCCTTCCCTTCCCTTCCCTTCCCTTCCCTTCCCTTCCTCCTTCCTTCCCTTCCCTTCCCTTCCCTTCCCTTCCCTTCCCTTCCCTTCCCTTCCCTTCCCTTCCCTTCCCTTCCCTTCCCTTCCCTTCCCTTCCCTTCCTTCCCTTCCCTTCCCTTCCCTTCCCTTCCCTTCCCTTCCCTTCCCTTCCCTTCCCTTCCCTTCCCTTCCCTTCCCTTCCCTTCCCTTCCCGGAACTTCCCTTCCCTTCCCTTCCCTTCCCAGAACTTCCCTTCCCTTCCCGGAACTTCCCTTCCCTTCCCTTCCCTTCCCTTCCCTTCCCTTCCCTTCCCTTCCCTTCCCTTCCTTCCCTTCCCTTCCCTTCCTTCCCTTCCCTTCCCTTCCCTTCCCTTCCCTTCCCTTCCCTTCCCTTCCCTTCCCTTCCCTTCCCTTCCCTTCCCTTCCCTTCCCTTCCCTTCCCTTCCCTTCCCTTCCCTTCCCTTCCCTTCCCTTCCCTTCCCTTCCCTTCCCTTCCCTTCCCTTCCCTTCCCTTCCCTTCCCTTCCCTTCCCTTCCCTTGCCTTCCCAGAACTTCCCAGAATTTCCCAGAACTTCCCTTCCCTTCCCAGAACTTCCCTCCCCTTCCCTTCCCTTCCCAGAACTTCCCTTCCTTTCCCTCCCCTTCCCTTCCCTTCCCTTCCCTTCCCTTCCCTTCCCTTCCCTTCCCTTCCCTTCCCTTCCCTTCCCTTCCCTTCCCTTCCCTTCCCTTCCCTTCCCTTCCCTTCCCTTCCCTTCCCTTCCCTTCCCTTCCTTCCCTTCCCTTCCCTTCCCTTCCCTTCCCTTCCCTTCCCTTCCCTTCCCTTCCCTTCCCTTCCCTTCCCTTCCCTTCCCTTCCCTTCCCGGAACTTCCCTTCCCTTCCCTTCCCTTCCCAGAACTTCCCTTCCCTTCCCGGAACTTCCCTTCCCTTCCCTTCCCTTCCCTTCCCTTCCCTTCCCTTCCCTTCCCTTCCCTTCCCTTCCCTTCCCTTCCCTTCCCTTCCCTTCCCTTCCCTTCCCTTCCCTTCCCTTCCCTTCCCTTCCCTTCCCTTCCCTTCCCTTCCCTTCCCTTCCCTTCCCTTCCCTTCCCTTCCCTTCCCTTCCCTTCCCTTCCCTTCCCTTCCCTTCCCTTCCCTTCCCTTCCCTTCCCTTCCCTTCCCTTCCCTTCCCTTCCCTTGCCTTCCCAGAACTTCCCAGAATTTCCCAGAACTTCCCTTCCCTTCCCAGAACTTCCCTCCCCTTCCCTTCCCTTCCAGAACTTCCCTTCCTTTCCCTCCCCTTCCCTTCCCTTCCCTTCCCTTCCTTCCCTTCCCTTCCCTTCCCTTCCCTTCCCTTCCCTTCCTTCCCTTCCCTTCCCTTCCCTTCCCTTCCCTTCCCTTCCCTTCCCTTCCCTTCCCTTCCCTTCCCTTCCCTTCCCTTCCCTTCCCTTCCCTTCCCTTCCCTTCCCTTCCCTTCCCTTCCCTTCCCTTCCCTTCCCAGAACTTCCCTTCCCTTCCCTTCCCTTCCCTTCCCTTCCCTTCCCTTCCCTTCCCTTCCCTTCCCGGAACTTCCCTTCCCTTCCCTTCCCGGAACTTCCCTTCCCTTCCCTTCCCTTCCCTTCCCTTCCCTTCCCTTCCCTTCCCTTCCCTTCCCTTCCCGGAACTTCCCTTCCCTTCCCGGAACTTCCCGGAACTTCCCTTCCCTTCCCTTCCCGGAACTTCCCTTCCCTTCCCTTCCCTTCCCGAACTTCCCTTCCCTTCCCTTCCCTTCCCTTCCCTTCCCTTCCCTTCCCTTCCCTTCCCTTCCCTTCCCTTCCCTTCCCTTCCCTTCCCTTCCCTTCCCTTCCCTTCCTTCCCTTCCCTTCCCTTCCCTTCCTTCCCTTCCCTTCCCTTCCCTTCCCTTCCCTTCCCTTCCCTTCCCTTCCCTTCCCTTCCTTCCCTTCCCTTCCCTTCCCTTCCCTTCCCTTCCCTTCCCTTCCCTTCCCTTCCCTTCCCTTCCCTTCCCTTCCCTTCCCTTCCCGGAACTTCCCTTCCCTTCCCTTCCCTTCCCTTCCCTTCCCTTCCCGGAACTTCCCTTCCCGGAACTTCCCTTCCCTTCCCTTCCCTTCCCTTCCCTTCCCTTCCCTTCCCTTCCCTTCCCTTCCCTTCCCGGAACTTCCCTTCCCTTCCCTTCCCTTCCCTTCCTTCCCTTCCCTTCCCTTCCCTTCCCTTCCCTTCCCTTCCCTTCCCTTCCCTTCCCTTCCCTTCCCTTCCCTTCCCTTCCCTTCCCTTCCCTTCCCTTCCCTTCCCTTCCTTCCCTTCCCTTCCCTTCCCTTCCCTTCCCCTTCCCTTCCCTTCCCTTCCCTTCCCTTCCCTTCCCTTCCCTTCCCTTCCCTTCCCTTCCCTTCCCTTCCTTCCCTTCCCTTCCCTTCCCTTCCCTTCCCTTCCCTTCCCTTCCCTTCCCTTCCCTTCCCAGAACTTCCCTTCCCTTCCCTTCCCTTCCCTTCCCTTCCCTTCCCTTCCCTTCCCTTCCCTTCCCTTCCCTTCCCTTCCCTTCCCGGAACTTCCCTTCCCTTCCCTTCCCTTCCCGGAACTTCCCTTCCCTTCCCTTCCCTTCCCTTCCCTTCCCTTCCCTTCCCTTCCCTTCCCTTCCCTTTCCCTTCCCTTCCCTTCCCTTCCCTTCCCTTCCCTTCCCTTCCCTTCCCTTCCCTTCCCTTCCTTCCCTTCCCTTCCCTTCCCTTCCCTTCCCTTCCCTTCCTTCCCTTCCCTTCCCTTCCCTTCCCTTCCCTTCCCTTCCCTTCCCTTCCCTTCCCTTCCCTTCCCTTCCCTTCCCTTCCCTTCCCTTCCCTTCCCTTCCCGGAACTTCCCTTCCCTTCCCGGAACTTCCCTTCCCGGAACTTCCCTTCCCTTCCCTTCCCTTCCCTTCCCTTCCCGGAACTTCCCTTCCCTTCCCGGAACTTCCCGGAACTTCCCGGAACTTCCCGGAACTTCCCTTCCCGGAACTTCCCTTCCCGGAACTTCCCTTCCCGGAACTTCCCTTCCCTTCCCTTCCCGGAACTTCCCTTCCCGGAACTTCCCTTCCCGGAACTTCCCTTCCCGGAACTTCCCTTCCCGGAACTTCCCTTCCCTTCCCGGAACTTCCCTTCCCGGAACTTCCCTTCCCTTCCCTTCCCTTCCCTTCCCTTCCCTTCCCTTCCTTCCCTTCCCTTCCCTTCCCTTCCTTCCCTTCCCTTCCCTTCCCTTCCCTTCCCTTCCCTTCCCTTCCCTTCCCTTCCCTTCCCTTCCCTTCCCTTCCCTTCCCTTCCCTTCCCTTCCCTTCCCTTCCCTTCCCTTCCCTTCCCTTCCCTTCCCTTCCCAGAACTTCCCTTCCCTTCCCGGAACTTCCCTTCCCTTCCCTTCCCTTCCCTTCCCTTCCCTTCCCTTCCCTTCCCTTCCCTTCCCTTCCCTTCCCTTCCCTTCCCTTCCCTTCCCTTCCCTTCCCTTCCCTTCCCTTCCCTTCCCTTCCCTTCCCTTCCCTTCCCTTCCCTTCCCTTCCCTTCCCTTCCCTTCCCTTCCCTTCCCTTCCCTTCCCTTCCCAGAACTTCCCTTCCCTTGCCTTCCCAGAACTTCCCAGAATTTCCCAGAACTTCCCTTCCCTTCCCAGAACTTCCCTCCCCTTCCCTTCCCTTCCCAGAACTTCCCTTCCCTTCCCTCCCCCTCCCTTCCCTTCCCTTCCCTTCCCTTCCCTTCCCTTCCCTTCCCTTCCCTTCCCTTCCCTTCCCTTCCCTTCCTTCCCTTCCCTTCCCTTCCCTTCCCTTCCCTTCCCTTCCCAGAACTTCCCTTCCCTTCCCTTCCCTTCCCTTCCCTTCCCTTCCCTTCCCTTCCCTTCCCTTCCCTTCCCTTCCCTTCCCTTCCCAGAACTTCCCTTCCCTTCCCTTCCCTTCCCTTCCCTTCCCTTCCCTTCCCTTCCCGGAACTTCCCTTCCCGGAACTTCCCTTCCCTTCCCTTCCCGGAACTTCCCTTCCCTTCCCGGAACTTCCCTTCCCTTCCCTTCCCGGAACTTCCCTTCCCGGAACTTCCCTTCCCTTCCCTTCCCGGAACTTCCCGGAACTTCCCTTCCCTTCCCTTCCCGGAACTTCCCTTCCCTTCCCTTCCCTTCCCTTCCCGGAACTTCCCTTCCCGGAACTTCCCTTCCCGGAACTTCCCTTCCCTTCCCTTCCCTTCCCTTCCCTTCCCTTCCCTTCCCTTCCCTTCCCTTCCCTTCCCTTCCCTTCCCTTCCCTTCCCTTCCCTTCCCTTCCCTTCCCTTCCCTTCCCTTCCCTTCCCTTCCCTTCCCTTCCCTTCCCTTCCCTTCCCTTCCCTTCCCTTCCCTTCCCTTCCCTTCCCGGAACTTCCCGGAACTTCCCTTCCCTTCCCGGAACTTCCCTTCCCTTCCCTTCCCTTCCCTTCCCTTCCCTTCCCTTCCCTTCCCTTCCCTTCCCTTCCCTTCCCTTCCCTTCCCTTCCCTTCCCTTCCCTTCCCTTCCCTTCCCTTCCCTTCCCTTCCCTTCCCTTCCCTTCCCTTCCCGGAACTTCCCTTCCCGGAACTTCCCTTCCCGGAACTTCCCTTCCCGGAACTTCCCGGGGAACTTCCCTTCCCTTCCCGGAACTTCCCTTCCCTTCCCGGAACTTCCCTTCCCTTCCCTTCCCTTCCCTTCCCTTCCTCCTTCCCTTCCCTTCCCTTCCCTTCCCTTCCCTTCCCTTCCCTTCCCTTCCCTTCCCTTCCCTTCCCTTCCCTTCCCTTCCCTTCCCTTCCCTTCCCTTCCCTTCCCTTCCCTTCCCGGAACTTCCCTTCCCTTCCCTTCCCGGAACTTCCCTTCCCGGAACTTCCCTTCCCTTCCCGGAACTTCCCTTCCCTTCCCTTCCCTTCCCTTCCCTTCCCTTCCCGGAACTTCCCTTCCCTTCCCGGAACTTCCCTTCCCTTCCCTTCCCTTCCCTTCCCTTCCCTTCCCTTCCCTTCCCTTCCCTTCCCTTCCCTTCCCTTCCCTTCCCTTCCCTTCCCTTCCCTTCCCTTCCCTTCCCTTCCCTTCCCTTCCCTTCCCTTCCCTTCCCTTCCCTTCCCTTCCCTTCCCTTCCCTTCCCTTCCCTTCCCTTCCCTTCCCTTCCCTTCCCTTCCCTTCCCTTCCCTTCCCTTCCCTTCCCTTCCCTTCCCTTCCCTTCCCTTCCCTTCCCTTCCCTTCCCTTCCCTTCCCTTCCCGGAACTTCCCTTCCCTTCCCTTCCCTTCCCAGAACTTCCCTTCCCTTCCCGGAACTTCCCTTCCCTTCCCTTCCCTTCCCTTCCCTTCCCTTCCCTTCCCTTCCCTTCCCTTCCCTTCCCTTCCCTTCCCTTCCCTTCCCTTCCCTTCCCTTCCCTTCCCTTCCCTTCCCTTCCCTTCCCTTCCCTTCCCTTCCCTTCCCTTCCCTTCCCTTCCCTTCCCTTCCCTTCCCTTCCCTTCCCTTCCCTTCCCTTCCCTTCCCTTCCCTTCCCTTCCCTTCCCTTCCCTTCCCTTCCCTTCCCTTCCCTTCCCTTCCCTTCCCTTCCCTTGCCTTCCCAGAACTTCCCAGAATTTCCCAGAACTTCCCTTCCCTTCCCAGAACTTCCCTCCCCTTCCCTTCCCTTCCCAGAACTTCCCTTCCTTTCCCTCCCCTTCCCTTCCCTTCCCTTCCCTTCCCTTCCCTTCCCTTCCCTTCCCTTCCCTTCCCTTCCCTTCCCTTCCCTTCCCTTCCCTTCCCTTCCCTTCCCTTCCCTTCCCTTCCCTTCCCTTCCCTTCCCTTCCCTTCCCTCTCCCTTCCCTTCCCTTCCCTTCCCTTCCCTTCCCTTCCCTTCCCTTCCCTTCCCTTCCCTTCCCTTCCCTTCCCTTCCCTTCCCGGAACTTCCCTTCCCTTCCCTTCCCTTCCCAGAACTTCCCTTCCCTTCCCGGAACTTCCCTTCCCTTCCCTTCCCTTCCCTTCCCTTCCCTTCCCTTCCCTTCCCTTCCCTTCCCTTCCCTTCCCTTCCCTTCCCTTCCCTTCCCTTCCCTTCCCTTCCCTTCCCTTCCCTTCCCTTCCCTTCCCTTCCCTTCCCTTCCCTTCCCTTCCCTTCCCTTCCCTTCCCTTCCCTTCCCTTCCCTTCCCTTCCCTTCCCTTCCCTTCCCTTCCCTTCCCTTCCCTTCCCTTCCCTTCCCTTCCCTTCCCTTGCCTTCCCAGAACTTCCCAGAATTTCCCAGAACTTCCCTTCCCTTCCCAGAACTTCCCTCCCCTTCCCTTCCCTTCCCAGAACTTCCCTTCCTTTCCCTCCCCTTCCCTTCCCTTCCCTTCCCTTCCCTTCCCTTCCCTTCCCTTCCCTTCCCTTCCCTTCCCTTCCCTTCCCTTCCCTTCCCTTCCCTTCCCTTCCCTTCCCTTCCCTTCCCTTCCCTTCCCTTCCCTTCCCTTCCCTTCCCTTCCCTTCCCTTCCCTTCCCTTCCCTTCCCTTCCCTTCCCTTCCCTTCCCTTCCCTTCCCAGAACTTCCCTTCCCTTCCCTTCCCTTCCCTTCCCTTCCCTTCCCTTCCCTTCCCTTCCCTTCCCGGAACTTCCCTTCCCTTCCCTTCCCGGAACTTCCCTTCCCTTCCCTTCCCTTCCCTTCCCTTCCCTTCCCTTCCCTTCCCTTCCCTTCCCTTCCCGGAACTTCCCTTCCCTTCCCGGAACTTCCCGGAACTTCCCTTCCCTTCCCTTCCCGGAACTTCCCTTCCCTTCCCTTCCCTTCCCGGAACTTCCCTTCCCTTCCCTTCCCTTCCCTTCCCTTCCCTTCCCTTCCCTTCCCTTCCCTTCCCTTCCCTTCCCTTCCCTTCCCTTCCCTTCCCTTCCCTTCCCTTCCCTTCCCTTCCCTTCCCTTCCCTTCCCTTCCCTTCCCTTCCCTTCCCTTCCCTTCCCTTCCCTTCCCTTCCCTTCCCTTCCCTTCCCTTCCCTTCCCTTCCCTTCCCTTCCCTTCCCTTCCCTTCCCTTCCCTTCCCTTCCCTTCCCTTCCCTTCCCTTCCCGGAACTTCCCTTCCCTTCCCTTCCCTTCCCTTCCCTTCCCTTCCCGGAACTTCCCTTCCCGGAACTTCCCTTCCCTTCCCTTCCCTTCCCTTCCCTTCCCTTCCCTTCCCTTCCCTTCCCTTCCCTTCCCGGAACTTCCCTTCCCTTCCCTTCCCTTCCCTTCCCTTCCCTTCCCTTCCCTTCCCTTCCCTTCCCTTCCCTTCCCTTCCCGGAACTTCCCTTCCCTTCCCTTCCCTTCCCTTCCCTTCCCTTCCCTTCCCTTCCCTTCCCTTCCCTTCCCTTCCCTTCCCTTCCCTTCCCTTCCCTTCCCTTCCCTTCCCTTCCCTTCCCTTCCCTTCCCTTCCCTTCCCTTCCCTTCCCTTCCCTTCCCTTCCCTTCCCTTCCCTTCCCTTCCCTTCCCTTCCCTTCCCTTCCCTTCCCTTCCCTTCCCTTCCCTTCCCAGAACTTCCCTTCCCTTCCCTTCCCTTCCCTTCCCTTCCCTTCCCTTCCCTTCCCTTCCCTTCCCTTCCCTTCCCTTCCCGGAACTTCCCTTCCCTTCCCTTCCCTTCCCGGAACTTCCCTTCCCTTCCCTTCCCTTCCCTTCCCTTCCCTTCCCTTCCCTTCCCTTCCCTTCCCTTCCCTTCCCTTCCCTTCCCTTCCCTTCCCTTCCCTTCCCTTCCCTTCCCTTCCCTTCCCTTCCCTTCCCTTCCCTTCCCTTCCCTTCCCTTCCCTTCCCTTCCCTTCCCTTCCCTTCCCTTCCCTTCCCTTCCCTTCCCTTCCCTTCCCTTCCCTTCCCTTCCCTTCCCTTCCCTTCCCTTCCCTTCCCTTCCCGGAACTTCCCTTCCCTTCCCGGAACTTCCCTTCCCGGAACTTCCCTTCCCTTCCCTTCCCTTCCCTTCCCTTCCCGGAACTTCCCTTCCCTTCCCGGAACTTCCCGGAACTTCCCGGAACTTCCCGGAACTTCCCTTCCCGGAACTTCCCTTCCCGGAACTTCCCTTCCCGGAACTTCCCTTCCCTTCCCTTCCCGGAACTTCCCTTCCCGGAACTTCCCTTCCCGGAACTTCCCTTCCCGGAACTTCCCTTCCCGGAACTTCCCTTCCCTTCCCGGAACTTCCCTTCCCGGAACTTCCCTTCCCTTCCCTTCCCTTCCCTTCCCTTCCCTTCCCTTCCCTTCCCTTCCCTTCCCTTCCCTTCCCTTCCCTTCCCTTCCCTTCCCTTCCCTTCCCTTCCCTTCCCTTCCCTTCCCTTCCCTTCCCTTCCCTTCCCTTCCCTTCCCTTCCCTTCCCTTCCCTTCCCTTCCCTTCCCTTCCCTTCCCTTCCCTTCCCTTCCCTTCCCTTCCCTTCCCTTCCCTTCCCTTCCCTTCCCTTCCCTTCCCGGAACTTCCCTTCCCTTCCCTTCCCTTCCCTTCCCTTCCCTTCCCTTCCCTTCCCTTCCCAGAACTTCCCAGAACTTCCCTTCCCTTCCCTTCCCTTCCCTTCCCTTCCCTTCCCTTCCCTTCCCTTCCCTTCCCTTCCCTTCCCTTCCCTTCCCTTCCCTTCCCTTCCCTTCCCTTCCCTTCCCTTCCCTTCCCTTCCCTTCCCTTCCCTTCCCTTCCCTTCCCTTCCCTTCCCTTCCCTTCCCTTCCCTTCCCTTCCCTTCCCTTCCCTTCCCTTCCCTTCCCGGAACTTCCCTTCCCTTCCCGGAACTTCCCTTCCCTTCCCTTCCCTTCCCTTCCCTTCCCTTCCCTTCCCTTCCCTTCCCTTCCCTTCCCGGAACTTCCCTTCCCTTCCCTTCCCTTCCCTTCCCTTCCCTTCCCTTCCCTTCCCTTCCCTTCCCGGAACTTCCCTTCCCTTCCCTTCCCTTCCCTTCCCTTCCCTTCCCTTCCCTTCCCTTCCCTTCCCTTCCCTTCCCTTCCCTTCCCTTCCCTTCCCTTCCCTTCCCTTCCCTTCCCTTCCCTTCCCTTCCCTTCCCTTCCCTTCCCTTCCCTTCCCTTCCCTTCCCTTCCCTTCCCTTCCCTTCCCTTCCCTTCCCTTCCCTTCCCTTCCCTTCCCTTCCCTTCCCTTCCCTTCCCTTCCCTTCCCTTCCCTTCCTTTCCCTTCCCGGAACTTCCCTTCCCGGAACTTCCCGGAACTTCCCTTCCCTTCCCTTTTCAGAACTTCCCTTCCCTTCCCTTCCCGGAACTTCCCGGAACTTCCCTTCCCGGAACTTCCCTTCCCGGAACTTCCCTTCCCGGAACTTCCCTTCCCTTCCCTTCCCTTCCCTTCCCTTCCCTTCCCTTCCCTTCCCTTCCCTTCCCTTCCCTTCCCTTCCCTTCCCTTCCCTTCCCTTCCCTTCCCTTCCCTTCCCGGAACTTCCCTTCCCTTCCCTTCCCGGAACTTCCCTTCCCGGAACTTCCCTTCCCGGAACTTCCCTTCCCGGAACTTCCCTTCCCGGAACTTCCCTTCCCTTCCCTTCCCTTCCCTTCCCTTCCCTTCCCTTCCCGGAACTTCCCTTCCCTTCCCTTCCCTTCCCTTCCCTTCCCTTCCCTTCCCTTCCCTTCCCTTCCCTTCCCTTCCCTTCCCTTCCCTTCCCTTCCCTTCCCTTCCCTTCCCTTCCCTTCCCGGAACTTCCCTTCCCGGAACTTCCCTTCCCGGAACTTCCCTTCCCCTCCCTTCCCAGAACTTCCCTTCCCGGAACTTCCCTTCCCTTCCCTTCCCTTCCTTCCCTTCCCTTCCCTTCCCTTCCCTTCCCTTCCCTTCCCTTCCCTTCCCTTCCCTTCCCTTCCCTTCCCTTCCCTTCCCTTCCCTTCCCTTCCCTTCCCTTCCCTTCCCTTCCCTTCCCTTCCCTTCCCTTCCCTTCCCTTCCCTTCCCTTCCCTTCCCTTCCCTTCCCTTCCCTTCCCTTCCCTTCCCTTCCCTTCCCTTCCCTTCCCTTCCCTTCCCTTCCTTTCCCTTCCCTTCCCTTCCCTTCCCTTCCCTTCCCTTCCCTTCCCTTCCCTTCCCTTCCCTTCCCTTCCCTTCCCTTCCCTTCCCTTCCCTTCCCTTCCCTTCCCTTCCCTTCCCGGAACTTCCCTTCCCTTCCCTTCCCTTCCCTTCCCTTCCCTTCCCTTCCCTTCCCTTCCCTTCCCTTCCCTTCCCTTCCCTTCCCTTCCCTTCCCAGAACTTCCCAGAACTTCCCAGAACTTCCCAGAACTTCCCTTCCCTTCCCGGAACTTCCCTTCCCTTCCCTTCCCTTCCCTTCCCTTCCCTTCCCTTCCCTTCCCTTCCCTTCCCTTCCCTTCCCTTCCCTTCCCTTCCCTTCCCTTCCCTTCCCTTCCCTTCCCTTCCCTTCCCTTCCCTTCCCTTCCCTTCCCTTCCCTTCCCTTCCCTTCCCTTCCCTTCCCTTCCCTTCCCTTCCCTTCCCTTCCCTTCCCTTCCCTTCCCTTCCCGGAACTTCCCGGAACTTCCCTTCCCTTCCCTTCCCTTCCCTTCCCTTCCCTTCCCTTCCTTTCCCTTCCCTTCCCTTCCCTTCCCTTCCCTTCCCTTCCCTTCCCTTCCCTTCCCTTCCCTTCCCTTCCCTTCCCTTCCCTTCCCTTCCCTTCCCGGAACTTCCCTTCCCTTCCCGGAACTTCCCTTCCCGGAACTTCCCTTCCCTTCCCGGAACTTCCCTTCCCTTCCCGGAACTTCCCTTCCCTTCCCGGAACTTCCCTTCCCGGAACTTCCCTTCCCTTCCCGGAACTTCCCTTCCCGGAACTTCCCTTCCCTTCCCTTCCCTTCCCTTCCCTTCCCTTCCCTTCCCTTCCCTTCCCTTCCCGGAACTTCCCGGAACTTCCCGGAACTTCCCGGAACTTCCCTTCCCTTCCCTTCCCTTCCCAGAACTTCCCTTCCCTTCCCGGAACTTCCCTTCCCGGAACTTCCCTTCCCTTCCCTTCCCTTCCCTTCCCTTCCCTTCCCTTCCCTTCCCTTCCCTTCCCTTCCCTTCCCTTCCCTTCCCTTCCCTTCCCTTCCCTTCCCTTCCCTTCCCTTCCCTTCCCTTCCCTTCCCTTCCCTTCCCTTCCCGGAACTTCCCTTCCCTTCCCGGAACTTCCCTTCCCGGAACTTCCCTTCCCTTCCCTTCCCTTCCCTTGCCTTCCCAGAACTTCCCAGAACTTCCCAGAACTTCCCTTCCCTTCCCAGAACTTCCCTCCCCTTCCCTTCCCTTCCCAGAACTTCCCTTCCCTTCCCTCCCCTTCCCTTCCCTTCCCTTCCCTTCCCTTCCCTTCCCTTCCCTTCCCTTCCCTTCCCTTCCCTTCCCTTCCCTTCCCTTCCCTTCCCTTCCCTTCCCTTCCCTTCCCTTCCCTTCCCTTCCCTTCCCTTCCCTTCCCTTCCCTTCCCTTCCCTTCCCTTCCCTTCCCTTCCCTTCCCTTCCCTTCCCAGAACTTCCCTTCCCTTCCCTTCCCTTCCCTTCCCTTCCCTTCCCTTCCCTTCCCTTCCCTTCCCTTCCCTTCCCTTCCCTTCCCTTCCCTTCCCTTCCCTTCCCTTCCCTTCCCTTCCCTTCCCTTCCCTTCCCTTCCCTTCCCTTCCCTTCCCTTCCCTTCCCTTCCCTTCCCTTCCCTTCCCTTCCCTTCCCTTCCCTTCCCTTCCCTTCCCTTCCCTTCCCTTCCCTTCCCTTCCCGGAACTTCCCTTCCCTTCCCGGAACTTCCCTTCCCGGAACTTCCCTTCCCTTCCCGGAACTTCCCTTCCCTTCCCTTCCCTTCCCTTCCCGGAACTTCCCTTCCCGGAACTTCCCGGAACTTCCCTTCCCTTCCCTTCCCGGAACTTCCCTTCCCGGAACTTCCCTTCCCTTCCCGGAACTTCCCTTCCCGGAACTTCCCTTCCCTTCCCTTCCCTTCCCTTCCCTTCCCTTCCCTTCCCTTCCCTTCCCTTCCCTTCCCTTCCCTTCCCTTCCCTTCCCTTCCCTTCCCTTCCCTTCCCTTCCCTTCCCTTCCCTTCCCTTCCCTTCCCTTCCCTTCCCTTCCCTTCCCTTCCCTTCCCTTCCCTTCCCTTCCCTTCCCTTCCCTTCCCTTCCCTTCCCTTCCCTTCCCTTCCCTTCCCTTCCCTTCCCTTCCCTTCCCTTCCCTTCCCTTCCCTTCCCTTCCCTTCCCTTCCCAGAACTTCCCTTCCCTTCCCTTCCCTTCCCTTCCCTTCCCTTCCCGGAACTTCCCTTCCCGGAACTTCCCTTCCCGGAACTTCCCTTCCCGGAACTTCCCTTCCCGGAACTTCCCTTCCCGGAACTTCCCTTCCCTTCCCTTCCCGGAACTTCCCTTCCCGGAACTTCCCGGAACTTCCCGGAACTTCCCGGAACTTCCCGGAACTTCCCTTCCCGGAACTTCCCTTCCCGGAACTTCCCTTCCCGGAACTTCCCTTCCCTTCCCTTCCCGGAACTTCCCTTCCCGGAACTTCCCTTCCCGGAACTTCCCTTCCCGGAACTTCCCTTCCCGGAACTTCCCTTCCCGGAACTTCCCGGAACTTCCCTTCCCTTCCCGGAACTTCCCTTCCCGGAACTTCCCTTCCCTTCCCTTCCCTTCCCTTCCCTTCCCTTCCCTTCCCTTCCCTTCCCTTCCCTTCCCTTCCCTTCCCTTCCCTTCCCTTCCCTTCCCTTCCCTTCCCTTCCCTTCCCTTCCCTTCCCTTCCCTTCCCTTCCCTTCCCTTCCCTTCCCTTCCCTTCCCTTCCCTTCCCTTCCCTTCCCTTCCCTTCCCTTCCCTTCCCTTCCCTTTCCTTCCCGGAACTTCCCTTCCCTTCCCGGAACTTCCCATCCCTTCCCGGAACTTCCCTTCCCTTCCCTTCCCTTCCCTTCCCGGAACTTCCCTTCCCTTCCCGGAACTTCCCTTCCCGGAACTTCCCTTCCCGGAACTTCCCTTCCCGGAACTTCCCTTCCCTTCCCTTCCCTTCCCGGAACTTCCCTTCCCTTCCCTTCCCTTCCCTTCCCTTCCCTTCCCTTCCCTTCCCTTCCCTTCCCTTCCCTTCCCTTCCCTTCCCTTCCCTTCCCTTCCCTTCCCTTCCCTTCCCTTCCCTTCCCTTCCCTTCCCTTCCCTTCCCTTCCCTTCCCTTCCCTTCCCTTCCCTTCCCTTCCCTTCCCTTCCCTTCCCTTCCCTTCCCTTCCCGGAACTTCCCTTCCCGGAACTTCCCTTCCCTTCCCTTCCCTTCCCTTCCCGGAACTTCCCTTCCCTTCCCTTCCCTTCCCTTCCCTTCCCTTCCCTTCCCTTCCCTTCCCTTCCCTTCCCTTCCCTTCCCTTCCCTTCCCTTCCCTTCCCTTCCCTTCCCTTCCCTTCCCTTCCCTTCCCGGAACTTCCCGGAACTTCCCTTCCCGGAACTTCCCTTCCCGGAACTTCCCGGAACTTCCCTTCCCTTCCCTTCCCAGAACTTCCCTTCCCTTCCCTTCCCTTCCCTTCCCTTCCCTTCCCTTCCCTTCCCTTCCCTTCCCTTCCCTTCCCTTCCCTTCCCTTCCCTTCCCTTCCCTTCCCTTCCCTTCCCTTCCCTTCCCTTCCCTTCCCTTCCCTTCCCTTCCCTTCCCTTCCCTTCCCTTCCCTTCCCTTCCCTTCCCTTCCCTTCCCTTCCCTTCCCTTCCCTTCCCTTCCCTTCCCTTCCCTTCCCTTCCCTTCCCTTCCCTTCCCTTCCCTTCCCTTCCCTTCCCTTCCCTTCCCGGAACTTCCCTTCCCGGAACTTCCCTTCCCGGAACTTCCCTTCCCTTCCCTTCCCTTCCCTTCCCTTCCCTTCCCTTCCCTTCCCTTCCCTTCCCTTCCCTTCCCTTCCCTTCCCTTCCCTTCCCAGAACTTCCCTTCCCTTCCCTTCCCAGAACTTCCCTTCCCTTCCCTTCCCTTCCCTTCCCTTCCCTTCCCTTCCCTTCCCTTCCCTTCCCTTCCCTTCCCTTCCCTTCCCTTCCCTTCCCTTCCCTTCCCTTCCCTTCCCTTCCCTTCCCTTCCCTTCCCTTCCCTTCCCTTCCCTTCCCTTCCCTTCCCTTCCCTTCCCTTCCCTTCCCTTCCCTTCCCTTCCCTTCCCTTCCCTTCCCTTCCCTTCCCTTCCCTTCCCTTCCCTTCCCTTCCCTTCCCTTCCCTTCCCTTCCCTTCCCTTCCCTTCCCGGAACTTCCCTTCCCTTCCCGGAACTTCCCTTCCCTTCCCGGAACTTCCCTTCCCTTCCCTTCCCTTCCCAGAACTTCCCTTCCCTTCCCGGTACTTCCCTTCCCGGAACTTCCCTTCCCTTCCCTTCCCTTCCCTTCCCTTCCCTTCCCTTCCCTTCCCTTCCCTTCCCTTCCCTTCCCTTCCCTTCCCTTCCCTTCCCTTCCCTTCCCTTCCCTTCCCTTCCCTTCCCTTCCCTTCCCTTCCCTTCCCTTCCCTTCCCTTCCCTTCCCTTCCCTTCCCTTCCCTTCCCTTCCCTTCCCTTCCCTTCCCTTCCCTTCCCTTCCCTTCCCTTCCCTTCCCTTCCCTTCCCTTCCCTTCCCTTCCTTCCAGCCTTCCCAGAACTTCCCAGAACTTCCCAGAACTTCCCTTCCCTTCCCTTCCCTTCCCTTCCCTTCCCTTCCCTTCCCTTCCCTTCCCTTCCCTTCCCTTCCCTTCCCTTCCCTTCCCTTCCCTTCCCTTCCCTTCCCAGAACTTCCCTTCCCTTCCCTTCCCTTCCCTTCCCTTCCCTTCCCTTCCCTTCCCTTCCCTTCCCTTCCCTTCCCTTCCCTTCCCTTCCCTTCCCTTCCCTTCCCTTCCCTTCCCTTCCCTTCCCTTCCCTTCCCTTCCCTTCCCTTCCCTTCCCTTCCCTTCCCTTCCCTTCCCTTCCCTTCCCTTCCCTTCCCTTCCCTTCCCTTCCCGGAACTTCCCTTCCCTTCCCGGAACTTCCCTTCCCGGAACTTCCCTTCCCTTCCCGGAACTTCCCTTCCCTTCCCTTCCCTTCCCTTCCCGGAACTTCCCTTCCCGGAACTTCCCGGAACTTCCCTTCCCTTCCCTTCCCGGAACTTCCCTTCCCGGAACTTCCCTTCCCTTCCCGGAACTTCCCTTCCCGGAACTTCCCTTCCCTTCCCTTCCCTTCCCTTCCCTTCCCTTCCCTTCCCTTCCCTTCCCTTCCCTTCCCTTCCCTTCCCTTCCCTTCCCTTCCCTTCCCTTCCCTTCCCTTCCCTTCCCTTCCCTTCCCTTCCCTTCCCTTCCCTTCCCTTCCCTTCCCTTCCCTTCCCTTCCCTTCCCTTCCCTTCCCTTCCCTTCCCTTCCCTTCCCTTCCCTTCCCTTCCCTTCCCTTCCCTTCCCTTCCCTTCCCTTCCCTTCCCTTCCCTTCCCTTCCCAGAACTTCCCTTCCCTTCCCTTCCCTTCCCTTCCCTTCCCTTCCCGGAACTTCCCTTCCCGGAACTTCCCTTCCCGGAACTTCCCTTCCCGGAACTTCCCTTCCCGGAACTTCCCTTCCCGGAACTTCCCTTCCCTTCCCTTCCCGGAACTTCCCTTCCCGGAACTTCCCGGAACTTCCCGGAACTTCCCGGAACTTCCCGGAACTTCCCTTCCCGGAACTTCCCTTCCCGGAACTTCCCTTCCCGGAACTTCCCTTCCCTTCCCTTCCCGGAACTTCCCTTCCCGGAACTTCCCTTCCCGGAACTTCCCTTCCCGGAACTTCCCTTCCCGGAACTTCCCTTCCCGGAACTTCCCGGAACTTCCCTTCCCTTCCCGGAACTTCCCTTCCCGGAACTTCCCTTCCCTTCCCTTCCCTTCCCTTCCCTTCCCTTCCCTTCCCTTCCCTTCCCTTCCCTTCCCTTCCCTTCCCTTCCCTTCCCTTCCCTTCCCTTCCCTTCCCTTCCCTTCCCTTCCCTTCCCTTCCCTTCCCTTCCCTTCCCTTCCCTTCCCTTCCCTTCCCTTCCCTTCCCTTCCCTTCCCTTCCCTTCCCTTCCCTTCCCTTCCCTTCCCTTCCCTTCCCTTCCCTTCCCTTCCCTTCCCTTCCCTTCCCTTCCCTTTCCTTCCCGGAACTTCCCTTCCCTTCCCGGAACTTCCCATCCCTTCCCGGAACTTCCCTTCCCTTCCCTTCCCTTCCCTTCCCGGAACTTCCCTTCCCTTCCCGGAACTTCCCTTCCCGGAACTTCCCTTCCCGGAACTTCCCTTCCCGGAACTTCCCTTCCCTTCCCTTCCCTTCCCGGAACTTCCCTTCCCTTCCCTTCCCTTCCCTTCCCTTCCCTTCCCTTCCCTTCCCTTCCCTTCCCTTCCCTTCCCTTCCCTTCCCTTCCCTTCCCTTCCCTTCCCTTCCCTTCCCTTCCCTTCCCTTCCCTT